>NC_041387.1:638168249-638192882 GCF_002162155.2 Triticum dicoccoides
CCCCGCCACCGGCGCGTAGCTCCGGCCACCGGAGGTTCGCCGGAGCCCGATCCCTCCATGCCCAGCCGCCTCGGACGTCGCCGCCGGCCTCCGTGAAGCCCCATGCGACCCCGCCGCCTCCGCTTCGGAGCTCCTCCGTCGCCGGACCCCGCCTCCACCAGACCCCGCCGCCCCAGCCTCGTCGTCGCCTGGATTCGGGGGCGCCATGCCCGGATCTGGCCGCCCTCGCTGCCGTCCTGCCGCCCCTTCGTCGCCCCGTCCTACCCCGCCGCCGCCGTCCTTGCCCCGATCCAGGCGGGATCAGGAGGACGACGACAAGCGTGCCGCCCGCCTACCTCGGCCACGTGGGCCACCGCATCCCTCCGGCCCAGCCGCGGCCCAGTGTGCCCCAGCCTGTCTCCTCTCTGTCTTGGGCCGAAGCCCATGGTGTGCCCCGCCTAAAACCCGCGCCGAGTGCATCGTTTAGTATCTTGCGCTCATCTCTGTTTTTTCCTGAAAACGACTAAGTCCTGTAATTTTTGCACATTATCATGCCATGTTCATCGCATCATAACTCTGTGCATGTAGCTCCGTTTCGTGCGTGTAATATGTCAAAATGTTCGCTGTGAGATGCTCTTCATTTCATTCCATTGCATCATGGTCATTTGAGTTCATCTTGATGCCCGAATCATTGTTGCAAGAGTGCTATATGATGTTGTCTGCTGTCTGTTAACAGAACATGCTCATTTGTCATTTTTGCCATATTTGATGTGTGCATCCTATGAGGTTGATGTCTACATGTGTTTTGATCTATGCCATGCCATCTTTACAGGGGTGTATGCCATGTACTTTTTGATCTCTGTGGTGACTATCACAAGCATGTAAACTAGGCTTTGTGATGTTGCTGATTTTAGTCCCTGTTCTGCTGTTATTTTGATGCCACGTAAACTTGATGCTACAGAGAGATCCATGCATGTTTTGAGATACTTCAGTAAGGATGTTTTGAACATATGGTTATGCTCTATCCATCCATGCTCCTGGTTGCATTTATGTCTTGCTGTAGCTTGTTTTATCACGCTCCAAAGTTGCTAAATAATGTTGTTGTCAGCCTGTTAACATTAAGTTCAGTTGTTGCCATGTGTTTTGCTAGTGATCCATGCACCCTATGAACTTTCTCTTGCCATGCTTAGCTTCATAAACATGCCTTATTACTGTTGGTTGCCTTGTCATGCCATGTATTGCTCTGTGGTGAGTGGTACAGGCTCACCAACATGCCTACTTATCGTTGTTCCTGCCATGTATGAATCTGTCATATAACTTGTCATGTTTATATGGGTACCATCATATTTTATGTTCCTTTTTGGCTCATGGTCAGTAAGGGACTTTTGTTCTATGCATTTAGTAGTATCATGACATGCCTTTTTTTGCCATGATAAGTTCCTGTAACATGTTGTTTGATAGCTCTAAACATTGCAACCTAATGTTATTTCTGCAAAGTCTGAAACTGTTATTATTTGCAATCTTGCCATGTGTGTTTGAGCATGTTCTAGTGATTTCTGGAGATAGCTCAGTGTTCATGTTTTGTTATGCTTTACCTGTACATCATGCCCATGCCTTTTGTTTTCTTGTTCAGGTCTTGTACCATGTTGTTTTGGTGCTTGCAATATGCCTAGTTGCTGTTTTGGACAGATTGTTGGTATAACTTGTATAGAGTGTGTGTGTTGAACCGTTGCTCCGTTTTGAGTGTGCTTTATATGAAACTTGCTTATTTTTGCATGTAGCTTCATAATATCATGTTGCATCCTTGTTTTGAGGTGTTTGATTGATGTTTGTATGCATTTTGTATCAATGCCATGTTTAACTTGTTTTGCTCATATCTTCTAGTTCGTAGCTCCGAATTAAATGAACTTCATATGTAACTTGACTAGAATCTCATGTAGATCATCTTGGTGCATCTTAACTTGCTGTTTAACAACTTGAACATAAGGTTTATTTAGATCTGGACCAATTTCGAAATTTGCATATGAGGACTTACCGGAATTGTTATATGTTGTTCCCGGCCTCATTTAAACTTGCTTTGATGTGTTGCTCTTGTATGCATCATCTGTTGCCATGAGTAGCCTCATGTAGTCTTGTCTTGCATCATACTTGTTTGTGCATCATGTCATGTTCATGTGTGGTGTGTTTACTATGTTGTGTGCTGCTTCTCGATAGTTCCCGTTTCGTTGCGATCGTGAGGATTCGTTCGTCTACGCTTGGTTCGTCTTCATGGCTTCATCTCCTTCATGTACTCGTTCTTCTTCCTTGCGGGATTTCAGGCAAGATGACCGCTACCCTGGATCTAGCTACTATCATTGCTATGCTAGTTGTTTCGTTCTATCGCTATGCTGCGCTACCTATCACCTGTTCTTCAAGCCTCCCCAAATTGCCATGAACCTCTAACCTTTGACACCCTTCCTAGCAAACCGTTGATTGGCTATGTTACCGCCTTGCTCATCCCTCTTATAGCGTTGCTAGTTGCAGGTGAAGTTGAAGATTGCTCCATGGTGGACAGGATTATGTTGGGATATCACAATATCTCTTATATTATTAATGCATCTACATACTTGGTAAAGGGTGGAAGACTCGGCCTTATGCCTGGTGTTTTGTTCCACTCTTGCCGCCCTAGTTTCCGTCATACCAGTGTTATGTTCCCAGATTTTGCGTTCCTTACGTGGTTGGGTGATTTATGGGACCCCCTTGACAGTTCGCTTTGAATAAAACTCCTCCAGCAAGGCCCAACATTGGTTTTACCATTTGCCTCACCACCACCTACTTTTCCCTTGGGAGTCGCTCTCTCGAGGGTCATCTTTATTATAGCCCCCCCCCCCCGGGCCAGTGCTTGTCTAAGTGTTGGTCCGAACCAGAGCCACTTGCAGCGCCACCTCGGGGAAACTCGAGGTCTGGTTTTAGTTGTACGTAGTGTTCATCCGGTGTTGCCCTGAGAAAGAGATATGTGCAGCTCCTATCGGGATTTGTCGGCGCATCAGGCGGCTTTGTTGGTCTTGTTTTACCATTGTCGAAATGTCTTGTAAACTGGGATTCCGAGTCTGATCGGGTCTTCCTGGGAGAAGGTATATCCTTCGTTGATCGCGAGAGCTTATCATGGGCTAAGTTGGGACACCCCTGCAGGGTATAATCTTTCGAAAGCCGTGCCTGCGGTTATAGGCAGATGGGAATTTGTTAATGTCCGGTTGTAGATAACTTGACACCAGATCCGAATTAAAACGCATCAACCGTTTGTGTAGCCGTGATGGTCTCTTTTTGGCGGAGTCCGGGAAGTGAACATGGTTTTGGGTTATGTTTGACGTAAGTAGGAGTTCAGGATCACTTCTTGATCATTGCTAGCTTCACGACCGTTCCTTTGCTTCTCTTCTCGCTCTTATTTGCGTATGTTAGCCACCATATCATGCTTAGTCGCTACTGCAACCTCACCACTTTACCCCTTCCATTCCCTTTAAGCTTTGCTAGTCTTGATACCCATGGTAATGGGATTGCTGAGTCCTCGTGGCTCACAGATTACTACAACAACAGTTGCAGGTACAGGTTATGCGATGATCTTGACGCGAGAGCGATGTTTGCTTGTTTTGGAGTTCTTCTTCTGCTTCTTCTTTGATCAGGGGATAGGTTCCAGGTCGACAGCCTGGGATAGCAGGGTGGATGTTGTTTGAGTTCATGTTTGTGTTTCGTCTGTAGTTGGATGGTGCTCTTATGTAAGATGATGTTGTATTCGTGTGGCATTGTATGCCTTATGTATGTATCCCCATCTATTATGTAATGTTGATGTAATGATATCCACCTTGCAAAAGCGTTTCAATATGCGGGTCTATCCTTGGTTGGACCTTCGAGCTCCTTTTGGATAGGGTCGCATATTGGGCGTGACAATGCTTAACCGCCTTATGATGACTTTCCCTAGGGAAGCTTGAAATCTAGCACACATGCATACACTGAACATGATGTATTGTCTAGATGCACAAAGCTAAAGCAATGAACCAATCATAGAGCGGTAAATAGATGGGTCAAAAGGAATACCATTTGTGTCTTCAGTGAGTGCAATTTTGGTTGGCATGGGCGTCTTGCATGGACTAGCATCAGACATGCCAAACTTCTCTAGGATATCCTTGAGGTATTTTGCTTGAGAAAAGAAAATTCCTTCTTGAAATTGTTGGATTTGAAATCCGAGAAAGAACTTGAAATCCGCATTGAGTGACATTTCAAAATTCTTGGTCATTAAAACCGCAAACTTCTTGCACAAATGAATGTTAGAAGAACCAAAAATGATATCATCTACATAGATTTGGCATAAGATCAAATCACCCTTGTCCCTCTTAGTAAAGAGAGTGGGATCGATCACCCCTCTCACGAAACCATCATCGAGTAAAAACTTCTTAAAATGATCATCCCAAGCACGAGGTGCTTGTTTGAGGCCATACAAAGCCTTATGAAGTTTATACACATAGTCTTTGTGATCGGGATCAACGAAGCCAGGTGGTTGTGACACATATACTTCTTCTTGTAGAGGACCGTTAAGGAAAGCACTCTTCACATCTATTTGATGTAAAGTAAAACCATTGAAAGCGGCATAAGCAAGTAAGATGTGAATGGATTCAAGACAAGCAACGGGGGCAAAGGTCTCACCAAGGTCCAAACCTTCAACTTGTGAGGACCCTTGTGCCACTAACCTTGCCTTGTTATGGATGATTACACCATTCTCATCTTGCTTGTTCTTGAAAATCCATTTTGTTCCAATGACGTTGTGCTCGGTAGGTGACCTCTTGACTAATGACCACACTTGGTTGCATTCAAAATTGTTCAACTCTTCTTGCATAGCAATGAGCCAATCATTGTCCATCAATGCATCTTGTACCTTGAGGGGCTCTACACTAGACACAAACGAGAAGTGAGCACAAAAGTTTGTCAAATGTTTACGAGTAACTCTACTTCCGATATGGCAGTGAGAATTTTGTCAACATCAACACGACCGGCGACTCGAGGCATGATGGAGGTTAGGGTTTCTTGAGGTTCAACTTCATGTCCATCATCCACGTCCTCAACATATGGATCATTAATGTGTGGTGGAAGATCTTCTTGTTCATATTGCATTTGTTGAGGTTCATCATCAATGATTGGACTTTCTTGTTCTTGCCCTTGATGATGATCTTGTTTTTGAAGATTATCATGAAGAGTAACTTGATCATCTTCTTGTACTTGGACTAAGGGCATCGGTTGAACAATAGGAGTTTGTGGTGATATGGGTGTTGAAGTAGTTTGATGATGTGTGAAACTTCCATCTTCTTCTTCATTATCATGAGGTTCTTGTTCCATTGGAAGAAGTGCACCAACACCCATGGTCAAAATATCTTGAGAGGAATCTTCTTCACCTACATCACTTAGATCAACTTGCTCCCCATGGGAGCCATTAAATTCATCAAACACCATGTCACAAGTTTCTACAACACATCCATTGGATTTGTTGTAGACTCTATAGGCGTGAGAGTTTGATCCATAGCCAACAAAAATGCCCTCAATTGTTTTGGATTGAAATTTTCCTAACCGTTCTCTTTCGTTGAGGATGAAACATTTGCACCCAAATACACGAAAGTACTTGACATTTGGCTTGTTCCCAGTTAGGAGCTCATATGGAGTCTTTTCCAATATAGTGCAGAGGAAGAGCTGGTTTGATGCATGGCATGCTGTGTTGACAGCTTCGGCCCAAAAACTATGTGGTGACTTGTATTCATCCAACATGGACCTTGCCATCTCTAATACGGTTCTTCCTTTCGGCTACATCATTTTGCTGAGGAGTGTATGGAGCTGAATATTGATGCTCAATCCCTTCATCACTAAGGAATTCTTCCAAGGTATAGTTCTTGAACTCAGAGCCATTGTCACTTCTTATTGCCAAGATTTCTTTGTCAAACTTGTGTTGTGCTTGCTTGGCAAAATCAATGAAGGTGATCTTCGTCTCGTCCTTGGACTTGAGGAAAAACACCCATGTATATCTTGAGTAATCATCAACAATGACAAGTCCATACTTTTTCCCACCAAGACTATCCCATGAAGGAGGCCCAAAAATATCCACATGAAGGAGATCCAGGGGCCTTGAAGTAGATAAAATGTTCTTGGGTGGGTGCTTTGATTTATGTTGCTTCCTGGCTATGCATGCACTACACACACTATCTTTATCAAAAGAGACATTGGTTAGTCCAAGGATGTGATTCCCCTTTAAGAGATCTTGAAGATTTCTCATGCCGACATGGGCTAGCCGGCGATGTCATAGCCACCCCTTATCGGTCTTGGCCATTAGACAAGTTGCATGGAATGTGCTCTCTTTCGAGAAATCAACCGTGTAAAGGTTGCCATCCAACTCTCCAACAAAGGCCACTTCGAGAGTATCTCTCTTAAAGACTTTCACATCCGTTAGTCCAAAGAGTGTATCATAACCAACAGAAGCCAATTGGCGAACAGAAAGCAAATGGTATTTAAGGGATTGGACAAGCATGACATTTGCAAGAGACATGTCATTTGTGATAGCCACCTTGCCCAACCCGAGTACCTGTCCTTTTGAACCTCCACCAAACATAATGCTCATGAATGGTTGAATAGCTTCCATGAAATCGCAGAGCAATTTGCTATCTCCGGTCATATGATTGGTACATCCACTATCAATCACCCATTTTACTCCACCGGAGAAAGCAACCTACACACAATTATGACTTGGTTAGAGGCACGCATTTTGCAATGGGACCTCTCAAGTTAGTCACAAGCGTCTTAGGGACCCAAATAGCATAGAATCGGAATGCATTTCGAGGACCAACAAATTTTGCATAAACTTCTCCATCCTTAGTCTTACGAAGTACATATGATGGAGGCATGAACTTTTTTGGCTTGTTGAGAGTGGACATGCCCCTTGTGGCCTTCCCACTAACAACCTTACCTTTCTCCTTGTGCCCTTCTCGTACAAATGTTTCCTTTAGAGGGGTTGTGCACTTTTGAGAGGACGTCTTCTTCTTGCTTGTGCTTGGGTCAAACCCGAGTCCCTCTTTGGCAAACACCTCATTGTGTTGGCTCAATATCTCATTAAGGTTCTTTTGCCCTTGAGCACATGTCATGAGACCTTTCTCGATTTGAGCCTTGAGAAAGTGATTTTCCTCAAGAATAGATGCTAGATCACTACCAGAGTTAGTAGTACAAGCATTAACATTAATAATAGGAGAAGAGTAAGCCTTGGCTAGAGTTTCAAGATAAGTAAGTTTGAGCGTCTCAAAACTCTTTGTAAGAAGGATGATCTCTTCTTCCTTAGTTACGGATAGAAGCTCACAATCCTTAGAGAGAGAAGCACGAGACTTCACAAGCTTACTTTTATCATTCATCAACTCTTCGCAAGAGTCAATAGCCTTTTTCAAGGAGGCAAGATCTTTAGTATGAACATCAATGTTTGCACCAATTTTTAAGCATAGTTCATCATTCGTGCTTCCTCATATTGGACTTTCCGCTCAAGGATTTCACATTTTTTCTTTTCCTCGGTGACGAGGGTTTCGAGTTCCTTAATTGTGATGGTGTGCTTACTCACCATCTCCATAAGCATACGAAACATAGTGAGATTCTTTCCTTTGAGGGAGCACAAGAACTTATTAAGTTTAGCAAGCATAGGATCATCTAGATCATCATCCTCATAACTATCCTTCGCATCAAGATACTCATCACTAGGAGTAGAAGGAGTGAAAAGAAGAGGATTTGATCATGGAGTTACCTTGACCTTGTCAAGAGAGCTTTGGTCCTCTCCATCTTCTACCACGGCCTTTGCCATTAGGCACTTGTGAGCATTGCCCTTGTAGTCTTTCATGTAGTTGTAGGTGACCACATCACCACTCTTGTTTACTAACCTCAAAGTGTTTTGAGAGTCTTGAGCAACTCCGGCAACACCACTAACATCATCTGGATCGGATTCTTCTTGAGCAACCATTGCTTTCCCATCTCTCTTCTTGAGCTTGGAGTTCAAAGGATTTGGCAACTTCTTCTTAGGAAAGGTCTTGGGAAACCTTGGTTTATCCTCTCTCTTCTCATAAGGGCACTCGTTGGAGAAGTGGTTGGTTTCTTCACAGTTGTAGAATTTTCTTACTTTCTTCTTTTGAAATCTTCCCTTGAATTTTCTCATGCTAAACTTCTTGACAAAGAGAGCCATGTCTTCATATGAAGGGCCCTCATCGGATTCAATCACATCACCATCTTCATCATCATCTTCTTCTTCTTCACTTTGCTCATCTTCACATACATGCTTGGCCTTTAATGCAAGATTGATCTTTGATGTTGGAGTACCATGCATGGAAAGATGTTTTGTGGCATTTTCCTTTGACTCTTCAAATAGTTTGAAGGTGGATATGATGTCATATGTAGTCATTTCCTTGAAGGCATGGTGTTTTCTTCTGTCCCACACCATTTGATGGTGATATGGGGCAAGATCATGAAGCAACTTATCCACAAGGAATCGCTTAGTCATGTTGAATCCATCTTGTGTCTTGTCACACTCACACGACTCAATGTTAGCGGTGAGAGTCATGAGACACTCAAGGAGTTGATTGGGAGTTTCACCTTTCTCCATACAAAAGTTTTGCAATTGCCCCTTGGCAATTTCATATTGAGCACTCCACAGGGTGGAGGTACCGGTCTTGGATCTTATAATACTTTCCCATAGTTCCTTGGTACTTGTGGTGTGTATGAACGATCTCCTTTGCTTTTCAACCATACCTCTCCTTATACACATGGTTGCAGTGTCATTGAGATTCTTGTCATAAATTTCTCTTGGTGTAGGATTCTTTGGATCAACCACATGGTAACCATACTCCAAGATCTCCAGCATCTCATCGTGTCCATATCGAAGATGATCCTGCATAGCAACTCTCCACAAGGCAAAATCAGAAGTGGCATCAAGTAAAGGAGGTTTGCCTTGAGGATTATATTTCGGTTTCTCAGCCTGGGGTCTTGCATAAAGCTAAGGAACACTGGAGTGATCATTGCTAGGAGGTTGTTGACCAAGTGACGGAGCAGGCACAGTTGGCCTCGAAGCCGCACCACCCGAAAGTGGTGAAAGCACCATGGACAACGTGGCTAATCTCATTTGGACCAAGGCCTCAAGATAAGCATCATGCTCCTCTTTTTGCTTAGCAAGGGCCCGTTCCAGATCCTCAGAAGTAAAGGACATGACTTCAGAAGAAACCTCGCCTTTATCCTTCGGATCTGCAACAAGGGAGTCCCATCAGGGTTCATCTCGCTCTAGGGCGGTTAAGCCACAAGAATAGAGCACGAGGCTCTAATACCAATTGAAAGGACCGAGATGGACCTAAAGGGGGTGAATAGGTACAACAGCAAATTTTAATTGTTACTTAGCAATTTTAGATAATAATGCGGAATATGTCAGTAAGCCTAATAATTGCAAGTGTGACACTATGAGCTACGCAAGATAAACAAGTGGCACAAATATATGAGTAAGCAAGCACAATATGATAAACGTAAGTGCAAGAGACAAGTAACCACAACAAGTAGGGAGTTAGGGTTAGGAATAACCGCAACTCCGAGAGACGAGGATGTATGCCGATGTTCACTTCCTTGGAGGGAAGCTACGTCACTGTTTAGAGAGGTGGGTGTTACCACGAAGGCACACCAACACCACGAAGGCTCACCCTATTCTCTCTTTGAGACAACACTGCAACATCTTGAGCTTGCGTTGGTTTTCCTTGAAGAGGAAAGGGTGATGCAGCAATAGTAGCGTAAGTATTTCCCTCAGTTTTTGAGAACCAAGGTATCAATCCAGTAGGAGGATCCTCAAAAGTCCCACGCACCTACACAAACAAACAAAGAACTTGCAACCAACGCAATAAAGGGGCTTCAATCCCTTCACGGCCACTTGCGAAAGTGAGATCTGATAGAGATAGTATGATAAGATAAATATATTTTTGGTATTTTATAATATAGATGCAGAAAGTAAAGATGCAAATAAAAGTAGATTGAAAGCTTATATGATAAAAGATAGACAGGGGCCATAGGTTTCACTAGTGGCTTCTCTCAAGATAGCATAAGTATTACGGTGGGTGAACAAATTACTGTCGAGCAATTGATAGAAAAGCGAATAATTATGAGATTATCTAGGCATGATCATGTATATAGGCATCACGTCCGTGACAAGTAGACCGACTCCTGCCTGCATCTACTACTATTACTCCACACATCGACCGCTATCCAGCATGCATCTAGAGTATTAAGTTCATAAGAACAGAGTAACGCATTAAGAAATATGACATGATGTAGAGGGATAAACTCAAGCAATATGATATAAACCCCATCTTTTTGTCCTCGATGGCAACAATACAATACGAGCCTTGCAACCCTTTCTGTCATTGGGTAAGGACACTGCAAGATTGAACCCAAAGCTAAGCACTTCTCCCATGGCAAGAAAGATCAATCTAGTAGGCCAAACCAAACTGATAATTCGAAGAGACTTGCAAAGATAACTCAATCGTACATAAAAGAATTCAGAGAGGATTCAAATATTTCTCATAGATAAACTTGATCATAAACCCACAATTCATCGGATCTCGACAAACACACCGCAAAAAGAGTTTACATCGAATAGATCTCCACAAGAGAGGGGGAGAACATTGTATTGAGATCCAAAAAGAGAGAAGAAGCCATCTAGCTAATAACTATGGACCCGAAGGTCTGTGGTAAACTACTCACAACTCATCGGAGGGGCTATGGTGTTGATGTAGAAGCCCTCCATGGTCGATTCCCCCTCCGGTGGAGCGCCAGCGAAGACTCCAAGATGGGATCTCGCGGATACAGAAGGTTACGGTGGTGGAAATTGTGTTTCGGTGGCTCCCTGGATGTTTTCGGGGTACGTAGGTATATATAGGAGGAAGAAGTATGTCGGTGGCCGCTCTAGGGGCCCAGGAGACAGGGGCGCGCCCAGGAGGGGTGGGCGCGCCCTCCTATCTCCTGGCCACCTCGATTGCTTCTTGACTTGCACTCCAAGTCCTCTGGATCACGTTCGTTCCAAAAATCACGCTCTCGAAGGTTTCATTCCGTTTGGACTCCGTTTGATATTCCTTTTCTTCGAAATACTGAAATAGGCAAAAAACAGCAATACGGGCTGGGCCTCCGGTTAGTAGGTTAGTCCCAAATATGATATAAATGTGTAAAATAAAGCCCATAAACATCCAAAAGGGGTAATATAATAGCATGGAACAATCAAAAATTATAGATACGTTGGAGACGTATCAAGCATTCCCAAGCTTAATTCCTGCTCGTCCTCGAGTAGGTAAATGATAAAAACAGAATTTTTGATGTGGAATACTGCCTAGCATAATTCTCAATGTAATTTTCTTTATTGTGGCATGATTGTTCAGATCCAAATGATTCAAGATAAAAGCTTATAAAACATAAAAACAATAATATTTAGAAGCATACTAACAAATAATCATGTCCTATCAAAATAGCATAGTCAAAGAAAGCTTATCCCTACAAAATCATATAGTTAGGCCATGCTTCATTTTCATTACACAAAATACTCCTATCATGTATAACCCCGATGACGAGCCGAGCAATTGGTTCATACTTTTTAACGCGCTTCAGCTTTTTTTCAAATCTTATGCAATACATGAGCGCAAGCCATGGACATAGCACTATGGTGGTATATGGTGGTGGTTGTAAGGACAAAAAGGGAGAAGATAGTCTATCATCAACTAGGCATATCAACGGGCTATGGAGATGCCCATCAATAGATGTCAATGTGAGTGAGTAGGGATTGACATGCAACGGATGCACTAGAGCTATAAATATATGAAAGCTCAACAAAAGAAACTAAGTGGGTGTGCATCCAACTTGCTTGCTCACGAAGACCTAGGGCATTTTGATGAATCCCATCATTGGAATATACAAGACAAGTTCTATAATGAAAAATTACCACTAGTATATGAAAGTGACAACATAGGAGACTCTCTATTATGAAGATCATGGTGCTACTTTGAAGCACAAGTGTGGAAAAGAGGTAGTAGCAATTGTCCCTTCTCTCTTTTTCTCTCATTTTATTTATTTATTTATTCTTTGTCTTTTTTTCTTTTTTTTCTTTGGCCTTTCTCTCTTTTTTATTTTTTTTTCTTTGTAAAGTCCGAAGTCTTATCCCGACTTGTGGGGGACTCATAGTCTTCATCATCCTTTCCTCACTGGGACAATGCTCTAATAATGAAGATCATCACACTTATATTGATTTACAACTCAAGAATTACAACTCAAAGCTAGAACAAGATATGACTCTATATGAATGCCTCCGGCGGTGTACCGGGATATGAAATGAATCAAGAGAGACATGTATGAAAATTATGAAGGTGGCTTTGCCACAAATACGATGTCAACTACATAGTCATGCAAAGAGCAATATGACAATGATGGAGCGTGTCATAATAAACGGAACGGTGGAAAGTTGCATGGCAATTTATCTCGGAATGGCTATGGAAATGCCATAATAGGTAGGTATGCTGGCTGTTTTGAGGAAGGTAAATAATGGGTGCATGCTACCGGCGAAAGTTGCGCGGTATAATAGAGGCTAGCAAAGTGGAAGGATGAGTGTGCATATATCCATGGACTCACATTAGTCATAAAGAACTCATATACTTATTGCAAAAGTCTACTTAGCCCTCGAAGCAAAGTACTACTACGCATGCCCCTAGAGGGATAGATTGGTAGGAAAAGACCATCGCTCGTCCCCGATTGCCACTCATAAGGAAGACACTCAACAGAGCACCTCATGCAACAAATTTGTCACACAACTTTTACCATACGTGCATGCTATTGGACTTGCCAACTTCAACAAAAGTATTTCTCAATTTCATAATTACCCACTAGCATGACTCTAATATTACTACCTTTATATCTCAAAACAATTATCAAGCATCAAATTGATCCTAGTGTTTTATGCACTTTCTATGATAGTTTTTTTATACCCAACTTGGATGCTCATCATTTTAGGACCAAATTCATAACCATAGCAAATAACATGCTGTTCTAAGAGACTCTCAAAATAATATAAGTGAAGCATGAGAGACTAGAAATTTCTATAAAATTTAAGACACCGCCGTGCTCTAAAAGATATAAGTGAAGCACTAGAGCAAAAACTATCTAGCTCAAAAGATAAGCACACAGCATATTCTAATAAATTCTAATCAAGTAGGCTTCTCCCAAAAGGTATGTACAGCAAGGATGATTGTGATAAACTAAAAAGCAAATACTAATATCATACACGACGCTCCAAGCAAAACACATATCATGTGGCGAATAAAATTATAGCTCCAAGTAAAGTTAGCAATGAACGAAGACGAAAGTGGGGATGCCTTCTGGGGGCATCCCCAAGCTTAGGATTTTTGCTATTCTTTAATATCTTGGGGTGCCTTGGGAATCCCCAAGCTTAGGCTCTTGCCACTCCTTATTCCATAGTCCATCAAAGCTTTACCCAAAACTTGAAAACTTCACAACACAAAACTCAACAGGAAATCTCGTAAGCTCCGTTAGTGAAAGAAAACAAAACCACCACATAAGGTACTGTAATGAACTCATTCTTTATTTATTTGGGTGTTAAAACTACTGTATTCCAAGTTCTCTATGGTTCATACCACTTAATACTAGCCATAGATGCATCAAAATAAGCAAACAACACACGAAAAACAGAATCTGTCAAAAACAGCACAGTCTGTAGCAATCTGTAACTAACACAAACTTATGGAACTCTAAAAATCCTACCAAAATAGGAAGTCCTGGAAAATTTGTTTATTATTCAGAATAAAAAAGAATCAATGCAAAATCACATTTATGTGATTTATTGAATGTTTTCTTGTGAGCGCAAAGTTTCTGTTTTTCAGCAGAATCAAATCAACTATCATCATAGGTTATCCTATAGGTTCTACTTGGCACAAGCACTAATTAAAACATAAAAATACATCTAAATAGAAAGTAGATGCAAAATTTATTACTAAACAGGAACAAAAACAAAAAACACAAAGAAAAATGGGTTGCCTCCCAACTAGCTCTATCGTTTAACGCCCCTAGCTAGGCATAAAAGCGAAGATAGATCTAATTAGTGCCATCTTTGGCACTTGATTCATAGGTAGCTCGAATGATAGATTCATAAGGTAATTTGACTTTCTTTCTTGGAAAGTTCTCCATGCCTTTATTTAATGGAAATTGGAATCTAATATTCCCTTCCTTCATATATCAATAATCGCACCGATCATTCTAAGGAAAGGTCTACCAAGAATAATAGGGCAAGAAAGATTGCAATCTATATCAAGAACGATAAAATCTACGGGCACCAAATTTCTATTTGCAACAATGAGGATATCATTGATCCTTACCATTGGCTTTTTAATGGTGGAATCCGCAAGGTGCAGATTTAAAGAGCAATCATCAAGATCATGGAAACCTAGAATATCACATAAAGTTTTCGGAATCGTGGAAACACTAGCACCCAAATCACATAAAGCAAAACACTCATGATCTTTAATTCTAATCTTTATAGTAGGTTCCCACTCATCATTAAGTTTTCTAGGTATAGAAACTTCCAAATTAAGTTTTTCATCAAAAGATTGCATCAAGGCATCAACGATATGTTGGGTAAAAGCTTTATTTTGACTATAAGCATGAGGAGAATTAACAACGGATTGCAACAAGGAAATACAACTTTCTAAAGAACAATTATCATAATCAAAGTCCTTGAAATCCGAGATAGTGGGTTCAATACTATTTAAAGTCATGACCTCTCCAATCCCACTTTTACCAAATTAAGCATCAAGATCTAAAAACTCTGAATTCTTGGGACGCCTTCTAAATAAAGTTGACTCATATCCAGTCCCATTATTATCAAGATTCATATTGCAAAACAAAGATCTAATAAGATACACATCAATAACTTTAAGATCTTCATCATTATTTTCATGGAAACTAGAAGAACACGCCTTTACAAAGCAATCTTTCTTAGCATGCAATCTAGCGGTTCTTTCCTTGCACTCATCAATGGAAATTCTCATTTCTTTGAGAGACTCATTGATATCATGCTTAGGAGGAGTAGATCTAAGTTTAAGAGAATCAACATCAAGCGAAAGTCTATCAACGTTCCTAGCCAAATCATCAACTTTGAGCATTTTTTCTTCAAGCAGAGCATTAAAATTCTTTTGAGAAATCATAAATTATTTCACACTATTATGAAAATCAGAGGGCATCTTATTAAAATTACCATAAGAATTATTGTAGGAATTTCCATAATTATTAGAGGAATTACTAGGGAACATTCTAGAATTAAAGTTTCCTCTATAAGCATTGTTTCCAAAACTATTCCTACCAACAAAATTCACATCCATAGATTCATTATTATTCTCAATCAAAGTAGACAAAGGCATATCATTCGGATCAAGAGGAGTATTTCTAGTAGCAAACAACTTCATAAGTTCATCCATCTTTCCACTCAAAACATTGATTTCTTCTATGGCATGCACTTTTTTACTAGAAGATCTTTCGATGTGCCATTGAGAATAATTAGCCATAATATTATCAAGAAGTTTTGTAACATCTCCTAACGTGATTTCCATAAACGTGCCTCCCGCGGCCGAATCTAAAAGATTTCTAGAAGCAAAGTTCAAACCGGCATAAATTTTTTGTATGATCATCCATAAATTCAAACCATGAGTAGGGCAATTGCGAATCATCAATTTCATTCTTTCACAAGCTTGGGCAACATGCTCATGATCAAGTTGTTTAAAATTCATAATATCGTTCCTAAGAGTGATAATCTTAGCGGGAGGAAAATACTTAGATATAAAAGCATCTTTGCACTTGTTCCAAGAATCAATACTATTTTTAGGCAAAGACGAAAACCAAACTTTAGCACGATCTCTAAGTGAAAACGGAAATAACTTCAATTTAACAATATCGTTATCCGTATCTTTCTTCTTTTGCATATCACACAAATCAACAAAGTTGTTTAGATGAGTAGCGGCATCTTCACTAGGAAGGCCGGTGAATTGATCTTTCATAACAAGATTCAGCAAAGCAGTATTGATTTCACAAGACTCAACATCATTAAGAGGAGAAATCGGAGTACTAAGGAAATTGTTATTATTGGTATTGGATAAATCACACAATTTGGTATTATCTTGCGCCATGGCAACAAGTAATCCAACACACAAGCAAACAAAAAAAGGCAAGCGAAAAAGAGAGAGAGAGAGAGAGAGAGAGAGAGAGAGAGAGAGAGAGAGAGAGAGAGAGAGTGGGAAAGAGAGGGCAAATAAAACGGCAAGGGTGAAGTGGGGGAGAGGAAAACGAGAGGAAAATGGCAAATAATGTAAATGCGAGGGAGATGAGTTTGTGATGGGTACTTGGTATGTCTTGACTTGAGCGAACACCTCCCTGGCAACGGCACCAGAAATCCTTCTTGCTATGTCTTGAGCTTGCGTTGGTTTTCCTTGAAGAGGAAAGGGTGATGCAGCAATAGTAGTGTAACTATTTCCCTCAGTTTTTGAGAACCAAGGTATCAATCCAGTAGGAGGCTCCTCAAAAGTCCCACGCACCTACACAAACAAACAAAGAACTCGCTGAAGGAAATATGCCCTAGAGGCAATAATAAAGTTATTATTATTTCCTTATATCATGATAAATGTTTATTATTCATGCTAGAATTGTATTAACCGGAAACATAATACATGTGTGAATACATAGACAAACAGATCGTCACTAGTATGCCTCTACTTGACTAGCTCGTTGATCAAAGATGGTTATGTTTCCCAGCCATGGACATGAGTTGTCATTTGATTAACAAGATCGCATCATTAGGAGAATGATGTGATTGACTTGACCCATTCTGTCAGCATAGCACCCGGTCGTTTAGTATATTGCTATTGCTTTCTTCATGACTTATACATGTTCCTATGACTATGAGATTATGCAACTCCCGTTTACCGGAGGAACACTTTGTGTGCTACCAAACGTCACAACATAACTGGGTGATTATAAAGGTGCTCTACAGGTGTCTCCGAAGGTACATGTTGGGTTGGCGTATTTCGAGATTAGGATTTGTCACTCCGATTGTCGGAGAGGTATCTCTGGGCCCTCTCGGTAATGCACATCACTTAAGCCTTGCAAGCATTGCAACTAATGAGTTAGTTGCGAGATGATGTATTACGGAACGAGTAAAGAGACTTGCCGGTAACAAGATTGAACTAGGTATTGAGATACCGACGATCGAATCTCGGGCAAGTAACATACCGATGACAAAGGGAACAACGTATGTTGTTATGCGGTCTGACCGATAAAGATCTTCGTAGAATATGTGGGAGCCAATATGAGCATCCAGGTTCCGCTATTGGTTATTGACCGGAAACGTGTCTCGGTCATGTCTACATAGTTCTTGAACCCGTAGGGTCCGCACACTTAACGTTACGATGATAGTTATATTATGAGTTTATATGTTTTGATGTACCGAAGGTTGTTCGGAGTCCCGGATGTGATCAGGGACATGACGAGGAGTCTCAAAATGGTCGAGAGATGAAGATTGATATATTGGACGACTATATTCGGACACCGGAATGGTTCCGGGGGTTATCGGATATATACCGGAGTACCGGGGGGTTACCGGAACCAACCCCCCCCCCCCCGAGGTTGATGGGCCTCATGGGCCCAAGTGGTGGAAGAGGAGAGGCGGCCAAGGGGCAGCCGCGTGCCCCTCCCCCCACCCCCTCAAGTCCGAATTGGACAGGGAGGGGGGTGGCGCCCCCCTTTCCTTTCCCCCTCTCTCTCCTTCCCTCTCTCTCCTACTCCAACAAGGAAGGGAGGGAGTCCTACTCCCGATGGGAGTAGGACTCCTCCTGGCGCGCCTCTCCTGGCCGTCCGCACCTCCCCCCCCCCTTGCTCCTTTATATAGGGGGGCGCGGGGCACCCCATAGACACAACAATTAATCATTGATCTCTTAGCCGTGTGTGGTGCCCCCTCCACCATAGTCCACCTCGATAATACTGTAGCGGTGCTTAGGCGAAGCCCTGCGTCGGTAGAACATCAACATCGTCACCACGCCGTCGTGCTGATGAAACTCTCCCTCAACACTCGGCTGGATCGGAGTTTGAGGGACGCCATCGGGCTGAACGTGTGCTTAACTCGGAGGTGCCGTACGTTTGGTACTTGATCGGTCAAATCGTAAAGACGTACGACTACATCAACCGCATTGTGCTAACGCTTCCGCTTTCGGTCTACGAGGGTACGTAGACAACACTCTCCCCTCTCATTGCTATGCATCACCATGATCTTGCATGTGCGTAGGGAAATTTTTGAAATTACTACGTTCCCCAACAGTGGTTTCAGAGCCAGGTTTTATGCGTTGATGTTATATGCTCGAGTAGAACACAAGTGAGTTGTGGGTGATATAAGTCATACTGCTTACCAGCATGTCATACTTTGGTTCGGCGGTATTGTTGGATGAAGTGGCCCGGACCGACATTACGCGTACGCTTACGCGAGACTGGTTCTAACGACGTGCTTTGCACACAGGTGGCTGGCGGGTGTTAGTTTCACCAACTTTAGTTGAACCGAGTGTGGCTACGCCCGGTCCTTGCGAAGGTTAAAACAGCACCGACTTGACAAACTATAGTTGTGGTTTTGATGCGCAGGTAGGAACGGTTCTTGCTCAGCCGTAGCAGCCACGTAAAATTTGCAACAACAAAGTAGAGGACGTCTAACTTGTTTTTGCAGGGCATGTTGTGATGTGATATGGTCAAGACATGATGCTAAATTTTATTGTATGAGATGATCATGTTTTGTAACCGAGTTATTGGCAACTAGCAGGAGCCATATGGTTGTCGCTTTATTGTATGCAATGCAATCGCCCTGTAATGCTTTACTTTATCACTAAGCAGTTGCGGTAGTTGTAGAAGCATAAGATTGGTGAGATGACAATGATGCTATGATGGAGATCAAGGTGTCGCGCCGGTGACGATGGTGATCATGACGGTGCTTCGGAGATGGAGATCACAAGCACAAGATGATGATGGCCATATCATATCACTTATATTGATTGCATGTGATGTTTATCTTTTATGCATCTTATCTTGCTTTGATTGACGGTAGCATTATAAGATGATCTCTCACTAAATTTCAAGATAAAAGTGTTCTCCCTGAGTATGCACCATTGCCAAAGTTCGTCGTGCCCAGACACCACATGATGATCGGGTGTGATAAGCTCTACGTCCATCTACAATGGGTGCAAGCCAGTTTTTGCACACGCAGAATACTCAGGTTAAACTTGACGAGCCTAGCATATGCAGATATGGCCTCAGAACACTGAGACCGAGAGGTCGAGCGTGAATCATATAGTAGATATGATCAACATAATGATGTTCACCATTTAAAACTACTCCATTTCACGTGATGATCGGTTATGGTTTAGTTGATTTGGATCACGTGATCACTTAGAGGATTAGAGGGATGTCTATCTAAGTGGGAGTTCTTAAGTAATATGATTAATTGAACTTAAAATTTATCATGAACTTAGTACCTGATAGTATCTTGCTTGTTTATGTTAATTGTAGATAGATGGCCCGTGCTGTTGTTTCGTTGAATTTTAATGTGTTCCTTGAGAAAGAAAAGTTGAAAGATGATGGTAGCAATTACACGGACTGGGTCCATAACTTGAGGATTATCCTCATTGCTGCACAGAAGAATTACATCCTGGAAGCACCGCTGGGTGCCAAACTTGCTGCAGGAGCAACACCAGATGTTATGAACGTCTGGCAGAGCAAAGCTGATGACTACTCGATAGTTCAGTGTGCCATGCTTTACAGCTTAGAACCGGGACTTCAACGACGTTTTGAACATCATGGAGCATATGAGATGTTCCAGGAGTTGAAGTTAATATTTCAAGCAAATGCTCGGATTGAGAGATATGAAGTCTCCAATAAGTTCTACAGCTGCAAGATGGAGGAGAATAGTTCTGTCAGTGAACATATACTCAAAATGTCTGGATATAATAATCACTTGATTCAACTGGGAATTAATCTTCCGGATGATAGCGTCATTGACAGAATTCTTCAATCACTGCCACCAAGCTACAAGAGCTTTGTGATGAACTATAACATGCAAGGGATGGATAAGACGATTTCCGAGCTCTTCGCAATGCTAAAGGCTGCGGAGGTATAAATCAAGAAGGAGCATCAAGTGTTGATGGTCAACAAGACCACTAGTTTCAAGAAAAAGGGCAAAGGGAAGAAGAAGGGGAACTTCAAAAAGAACAGCAAGCAAGTTGCTGCTCAGGAGAAGAAACCCAAGTCTGGACCTAAGCCTGAAACTGAGTGCTTCTATTGCAAGCAGACTGGTCACTGGAAGCGGAACTGCCCCAAGTATTTGGCGGATAAGAATGATGGCAAGGTGAACAAAGGTATATGTGATATACATGTTATTGATGTGTACCTTACTAGAGCTCGCAGTAGCACCTGGGTATTTGATACTGGTTCTATTGCTAATATTTGCAACTCGAAACAGGGACTACGGATTAAGCGAACACTGGCAAAGGACGAGGTGACGATGCGCGTGGGAAATGGTTCCAAAGTCGATGTGATCGCAGTCGGCACGCTACCTCTACATCTACCTTCGGGATTAGTATTAGACCTAAATAATTGTTATTTGGTGCCAGTGTTAAGCATGAACATTATATCTGGATCTTGTTTAATGCGAGATGGTTATTCATTTAAATCAGAGAATAATGGTTATTCTATTTATATGAGTAATATCTTTTATGGTCATGCACCCTTGAAGAGTGGTCTATTTTTGATGAATCTCGTTAGTAGTGATACACATATTCATAATGTTGAAGCCAAAAGATGCAGAGTTGATAATGATAGTGCAACTTATTTGTGGCACTACCGTTTGGGTCATATCGGTGTAAAGCGCATGAAGAAACTCCATACTGATGAACTTTTGGAACCACTTGATTATGAACCACTTGGGACTTGCGAACCGTGCCTCATGGGCAAGATGACTAAAACACCGTTCTCCGGAACTATGGAGAGAGCAACAGATTTGTTGGAAATCATACATACAGATGTATGTGGTCCAATGAATGTTGAGGCTCGTGGTGGATATCGTTATTTTCTCACCTTCACAGATGATTAAAGCAGATATGTGTATATCTACTTAATAAAACATAAGTCTGAAACATTCGAAAAGTTCAAAGAATTTCAGAGTGAAGTTGAAAATCATCGTAACAAGAAAATAAAGTTTCTACGATCTGATCGTGGAAGAGAATATTTGAGTTACGAGTTTGGTCTACATTTGAAACAATGCAGAATAGTTTCGCAACTCACGCCACCCGGAACACCACAGTGTAATGGTGTGTCCGAACATCGTAATCGTACTTTACTAGATATGGTGCGATCTATGATGTCTCTTACTGATTTACCGCTATCGTTTTGGGGTTATGCTTTAGAGACGGTCGCATTCACGTTAAATAGGGCACCATCAAAATCCGTTGAGACGACACCTTATGAACTATGGTTTGGCAAGAAACCAAAGTTGTCGTTTCTTAAAGTTTGGGGCTGCGATGCTTATGTGAAAAAGCTTCAACCTGATAAGCTCGAACCCAAATCGGAGAAATGTGTCTTCATAGGATACCCAAAGGAAACTGTTGGGTACACCTTCTATCACAGATCCGAAGGCAAGACATTCGTTGCCAAAAATGGATCCTTTCTCGAGAAGGAGTTTCTATCGAAAGAAGTGAGTGAGAGGAAAGTAGAACTTGATTAGGTAACTGTACCTGCTCCCTTATTGGAAAGTAGTTCATCACAGAAATCGGTTCCTATGACATCTACACCAATTAGTGAGGAAGTTAATGATGATGATCATGGAACTTCAGATCAAGTTGTTACTGAACCTCGTAGGTCAAACAAAATAAGATCCGCACCAGAGTGGTAGGGTAATCCTGTTCTGGAAGTCATGCTACTAGATCATGATGAACCTACGAACTATGAAGAAGCGATGGTGAGCCCAGATTCCGCAAAATGGATTGAGGCCATGAAATCTGAGATGGGATCCATGTATGAGAACAAAGTATGGACTTTGTTTGACTTGCCCGATGATCGGCAAGCAATTGAGAATAAATGGATCTTCAAGAAGAATAGTGACACTTACGGTAATGTTACTGTCTACAAAGCTCGACTTGTTGCGAAAGGTTTTCGACAAGTTCAAGGGATTGACTACGATGAGACCTTCTCACCCGTAGTGATGCTTAAGTATGTCCGAATCATGTTAGCAATTGCCGCATTTTATGATTATGAAATTTGGCAAATTGATGTAAAAATTGCATTCCTGAATGGATTTCTGGAAGAAGAGTTGTATATGATGCAACCAAAAGGTTTTGTCGATCCAAAGGGAGCTAACAAAGTGTGCAAGCTCTAGCGATCCATTTATGGACTGGTGCAAGCCTCTCGGAGTTGGAATAAACGCTTTGATAGTGTGATCAAAGCATTTGGTTTTGTACAGACTTTTGGAGAAGCCTGTATTTACAAGAAAGTGAGTGGGAGCTCTGTAGCATTTCTGATATTATATGTGGATGACATATTACTGATTGGAAATGGTATACAATTTCTAGATAGCATAAAGGGATACTTGAATAAGAGTTTTTCAATGAAAGACCTCGATGAAGCTGCTTACATATTGGGCATTAAGATCTATAGAGATAGATCGAGACGCTTAATTGGACTTTCACAAAGCACATACCTTGACAAAGTTTTGAAGAAGTTCAAAATGGATCAAGCAAAGAAAGGGTTCTTGCCTGTGTTACAAGGTGTGAACTTGAGTAAGACTCAATGCCCGACCACTGCAGAAGATAGAGAGAAAAAGAAAGATGTTCCCTATGCTTCAGCCATAGGCTCTATCATGTATGCAATGATGTGTACCAGACCTGATGTGTGCCTTGCTATAAGTCTAGCAAGGAGGTACGAAAGTAATCCAGGAGTGGATCACTGGACAGCGGTCAAGAACATCCTGAAGTACTTGAAAAGGACTAAGGATATGTTTCTCGTTTATGGAGGTGACAAAGAACTCAGCGTAAATGGTTACGTTGATGCAAGCTTTGACACTGATCCGGACGATTCTAAATCGCAAACCGGATACGTGTTTACATTGAATGGTGGAGCTGTCAGTTGGTGCAGTTCTAAACAAAGCGTTGTGGCGGGATCTACATGTGAATCGGAATACATAGCTACTTCGGAAGCAGCAAATGAAGGAGTCTGGATGAAGGAGTTCATATCCGATCTAGGTGTCATACCTAGTGCATCGGGTCCAATGAAAATCTTTTGTGACAATACTGGAGCAATTGCGTTAGCAAAGGGATCCAGATTTCACAAGAGAACCAAGCACATCAAGAGACGCTTCAATTCCATCCGGGATCTAGTCCAGGTGGGAGACATAGAAATTTGCAAGATACATACGGATCTGAATGTTGCACACCCGTTGACTAAGCCTCTTCCATGAGAAAAACATGATCAACACCAAGGCTCCATGGGTGTTAGAATCATTACTATGTAATCTAGATTATTGACTCTAGTGCAAGTGGGAGACTGAAGGAAATATGCCCTAGAGGCAATAATAAAGTTATTATTTATTTCCTTATATCATGATAAATGTTTATTATTCATGCTAGAATTGTATTAACCGAAAATATAATACATGTGTGAATACATAGACAAACAGATTGTCACTAGTATGCCTCTACTTGACTAGCTCGTTGATCCAAGATGGTTATGTTTCCTAGCCATAGACATGAGTTGTCATTTGATTTACGGGATCACATCATTAGGAGAATGATGTGATTGACTTGACCCATTCTGTTAGCATAGCACCCGATCATTTAGTATATTGCTATTGCTTTCTTCATGACTTATACATGTTCCTATGACTATGAGATTATGAAACTCTCGTTTACCGGAGGAACACTTTGTGTGCTACCAAACGTCACAACGTAACTGGGTGATTATAAAGGTGCTCTACAGGTGTCTCCGAAGATACATGTTGGGTTGGCGTATTTCGAGATTAGGATTTGTCACTCCGATTGTCGGAGAGGTATCTCTGGGCCCTCTCAGTAATGCACATCACTTAAGCCTTGCAAGCATTGCAACTAATGAGTTAGTTGCGAGATGATGTATTACGGAACGAGTAAAGAGACTTGCCGGTAACGAGATTGAACTAGGTATTGAGATACCGATGATCGAATCTCAGGCAAATAACATACCAATGACAAAGGGAACAACGTATGTTGTTATGCGGTTGTGGGAGCCAATATGAGCATCCAGGTTCCGCTATTGGTTATTGACCGGAAACGTGTCTCGGTCATGTCTACATAGTTCTCGAACCCGTAGGGTCCGCACACTTAACGTTACGATGACAGTTATATTATGAGTTTATATGTTTTGATGTACCGAAGGTTGTTCGGAGTCCCCGATGTGATCACAGACATGACGAGGAGTCTCAAAATGGTCGAGACATGAATATTGATATATTGGACGACTATATTCGAACACCGGAATGGTTCCGAGGGT
>NC_041387.1:638193249-638199235 GCF_002162155.2 Triticum dicoccoides
CGTTCCTTTCCCCCTCTCTCTCCTTCCCTCTCCTCTCCTACTCCAACAAGGAAGGGAGGGAGTCCTACTCCCGGTGGGAGTAGGACTCCTCCTGGCGCGCCTCTCCTGGCCGGCCGCAGCTCCCCCCTTGCTCCTTTATATACGGGGGTAGGGGGCACCCCATAGACACAACAATCGATCATTGATCTCTTAGCCGTGTGCGGTGCCCCCTCCACCATAGTCCACCTCGATAATACTGTAGCGGTGCTTAGGCGAAGCCCTGCGTCGGTAGAACATCAACATCGTCACCACGCCGTCATGCTGACAGAACTCTCCCTCAACACTCGGCTGGATCAGAGTTCGAGGGACGTCATCGGGCTGAACGTGTGCTGAACTCGGAGGTGCCGTACGTTCGGTACTTGATCGGTCGAATCGTGAAGACGTACGACTACATCAAACACGTTGTGCTAACGCTTCCGCTTTCGGTCTACGAGGGTACGTAGACAACACTCTCCCCTCTCGTTGCTATGCATCGCCATGATCTTGCGTGTGCGTAGGGAAATTTTTGAAATTACTATGTTCCCCAACACTCGCAACCAACGCAATAAAGGGGTTGTCAATCCCTTCACGACCACTTGCGAAAGTGAGATCTGGTAGAGATAGTATGATAAGATAAATATATTTTTGGTATTTTATAATATGGATGCAGAAAGTAAAGATGCAAATAAAAGTAGATTGAAAGCTTATATGATAAAAGATAGACCCAGGGGCCATAGGTTTCACTAGTGGCTTCTCTCAAGATAGCATAAGTATTACGGTGGGTGAACAAATTACTATCGAGAAATTGATAGAAAAGCGAATAATTATGAGATTATCTAGGCATGATCATGTATATAGGCATCACGACCGTGACAAGTAGACCGACTCCTACCAGCATCTACTACTATTACTCCACACATCGACCTCTATCCAGCATGCATCTAGATTATTAAGTTCATAAGAACAGAGTAACACATTAAGAAAGATGACATGATGTAGAGGGATAAACTCAGGCAATATGATATAAACCCCATCTTTTTGTCCTCGATGGCAACAATACAATACGTGCCTTGCAACCCTTTCTGTCACTGGGTAAGGACACCGCAAGATTAAACCCAAAGCTAAGCACTTCTCCCATGGCAAGAAAGATCAATCTAGTAGGCCAAACCAAACTGATAATTCAAAGAGACTTGCAAAGATAACTCAATCATACATAAAAGAATTAGATAAGATTCAAATATTTCTCATAGATAAACTTGATCATAACCCCATAATTCATCAGATCTCGACAGACACACCGCAAAAAGAGTTTACATCGAATAGATCTCCACAGGAGAGGGGGAGAACATTGTATTGAGATCCAAAAAGAGAGAAGAAGCCATCTAGCTAATAACTATGGACCCGAAGGTCTGTGTTAAACTACTCACAACTCATCGGAGGGGCTATGGTGTTGATGTAGAAGCCTTTCGTGGTCGATTCCCCCTCCGGCGGAGCGCCGACGAAGGCTCCAAGATGGGATCTCGCGGATACAGAAGGTTATGGCGGTGGAAATTGTGTTTCGGTGGCTCCCTGGATGTTTTTGGGGTACGTAGGTATATATAGGAGGAAGAAGTACGTCGGTGGCCGCTCGAGGGGCCCAGGAGACAGGGGCGCGCCCAGGAGGGGTGGGCGCACCCTCCTATCTCCTGGCCGCCTCGATTGCTTCTTGACTTGCACTCTAAGTCCTCTAGATCACGTTCGTTCCAAAAATCACACTCCCGAAGGTTTCATTCCGTTTGGACTCCCTTTGATATTCCTTTTCTTCGAAATACTGAAATAGGCAAAAAACAGCAATACGGGCTGGGCCTCCGGTTAGTAGGTTAGTCCCAAAAATGATATAAATGTGTAAAATAAAGCCCATAACATCCAAAAGGGGTAATATAATAGCATGGAACAATCAAAAATTATAGATACGTTGGAGACGTATCAAACACCACGAAGGCGTTTCTCAACCACTAGTGGTAGACCTTGGGGTGGTCTCCAAACCCTCACAAACTTTTCCGGGGGTAATCACAAAGGTCGATTCCTCTCCGAAAGACTCCTATCGCCTAGGAGTCTCCAACCTCCAAGAGTAATAAGAACTATGGGGAAAAGCTCAAGACTTGCTCAAATCACGAATTCCTTTGGTGCAACGAAGGGGAAGGAGTGGATCTATCACTTGATTGGAGAACTTCTCTCAAATGTTCCCAAATCACTTGGGGATCTAGGATTTGGTGTAGAGGATTGAGAGAGAGAGTGAAAAGTGTTCTTGGCAAGCTCAAAGTGAATGGTCAACACTCTCCTGTAGGGGAAGAAGGCTATATATAGTGGGAGTGGAAAACAGACCGTTGAGCCACTTAGTGCATAGGGTCTGACGGACGTCCGGTGGGTACCGGACGACCGGTGCCACAGATTAGACCGGACGTCCGCCTGGGCCGTTGGTCGTCCGGTCGCTGGAACATCTACCAGGGGCACAGACAAGGTATGGGACTATACATCCAGCGGACACCCGGAAGGCGCTGGTCGTCCGGAGACCGGATGTCCGGAGTTGTCGAAAATCCGCAAATATCATTCTGTTGAAGTGCAACGGATATCCGGAGGTGGCCGTCCGGTGGGACCGGTCTTCCGCTAATATCAGTTCTGTGGAGATGCACCGGATAACCGGTGAGAGTCGGAGGCCCGGTCGACTGAGAGAGGATGGACATCCGTAGACTTCCGGACGTCCGGTGGTAGCTGAACTTCTCAGGACCATACCAATATTTATGCATAAGTTAGAGGAAAAATCTTGAGATGATATGTGAGTGAATTTTGTGGGTTTGAGCAAGTTCTTTCACAAAATCCATCGACCCCTCTCAATAGTGCGGGATCCCTATACTCAAGAACAAACAGAAAAATAAGCCAAAGCTTTTTGTCTTTGTCTTGTGTCTCTGCTCTCGAGTGATATATGTATATATATGTTTATGTCCGTAGTCATGATCCACACACCTCCCTTGAGACATAATCCTCAGATATACTTGATAAACATGATTAGTCCCAACATGCATGTTGTCATCAACATCAAAATATGATTAAGGGCATGATTGCACTTTCAACTTCTCTCTTTACATATATATGCGATTAGTCAAGGCATTTATGAAAAGTTTCAATGATTCAACAAGGTAGTACAAGTGTATGCAAAAAATTTCAACTGTGCTAATGTAGTGGCATTGTGTCCCCCCTTGCAAAGCTGATTACATGTGGAGTTCTGAAAGAGCAGCTGCAACTAACTTCGTATATTAGTATGTGCATTATATGTTCTATGAAATTCCGCTTTCTCATTGGAATAAAAGTGCAAAAATGATATGTTAATTTCAATTTTAGTACTACTAATGCACAGTCATTATTCTTGCATAATTTAACATTGTATGTCGCACTATATGGTGGCATATACAATATGATATGTTAATCACTATTAGCAGGAGTGTTTCTTCCGATGAAACAAATTCATGTTTGCTTTGATATGACTTAAAGTAAGAATTTTCTATTGAAAATGGTTATTTCAAAGAGGCTATGGCTGGAAAATATGTCCACCGACTCCATATCGTGTAATTGATTATGTTATATGTTGGGGAACGTAGCATGCAATTTCAAAAAAATTCCTATGCTCATGCAAGATCTATTTAGGAGATGCATAGCAACGAGAGGGGGAGAGTGTGTCTATGTACCCTCGTAGACTGAAAGCGGAAGCATTTAGACAACGCCGTTGATGTATCAGACTTCTTCTAGCTCCGACCGATCAAGTACCGAACGTACGACACCTCCGGAGTTCTGCACACGTTCAGCTTGATGACGTTCCTCGCCCTCCTGATCTAGCAAGGTGTCGAGGAAGTAGATGAGTTCCGTCAGCACGATGGCATGGTGATGGTGATGGTGAAGTGATCCGCGCAGGGCTTCGCCTAAGCACCGTGACAATATGACCGGGGTGTAAACTACGGAGGGGGGCGTCGCACATGGCTAACAGTTGATGTTTTGTGTTGTAGGCGCCCCCTCCCGACATATATATAGGTTGGAGGGGAGGAGAGGCAGCCAAGGGGGCGCGGGGCGCCCCAAGTAGGAGGAATCCTACTTGGGTTCCTCTCCCAATTCGGCCAACCCCCCTCTCCTATTCCTATTCAGAGTAGGAAGGGAAGAGGGGGAAGGGGGAATCCTATTCCCTTTTCCTTTCCTCCTTCCCCTTCCCTTCTCCAATTTGGCCAGACCATATGGGGGGGGGGGGTGCACCAGCCCCTTGTGGCTAATGTGTTTCCTCTCTTGGCCCATAAGGCCCATATCTTTTGCCGGGGGTGCCCGAAACCCCTTCCGGTGACCCGATAAGTACCCGGTGCTTCCCGAAACACTTGCGGTGTCCGAATACTACCGTCCTATATATCAATATTTACTTCTAGATCATTTCGAGACTCCTAGTCATGTCCATGATCTCACCCGGGACTCCGAACAACATTCAGTCACCAAATCACATAACTCATATGATACAATATCGTCATCGAATGTTAAGCGTGCAGACCCTACGGGTTCGAGAACTATGTAGACATGACCGAGACACCTCTTCGGTCAATAACCAATAGAGGAACCTGGATGCTCTCATTGGCTCCCACATATTCTACGAAGATCAGCCGAACCATTATGACAACATACGTTATTCCTTTTGTCATTGGTATGTTACTTTCCTGAGATTTGATCATTGGTATCTTCATACCTAGTTCAATCTCGTTACCAGCAAGTCTCTTTAATCATTTCGTAATACATCGTCCTGCAACTAACTCATTAGTCACTTTGCTTGCAAGGCTTCTTATGATGTGTATTACCAAGAGGGCACAGAGATACCTCTCCGATACTCGGAGTGACAAATCCTAATCTCGATCTATGTCAACCCAACAAACACCTTCGGAGATACATGTAGAGCATCACTATAATCACCCAATCACGTTGTGATGTTTGATAGCACACAAGGCATTCCTCCGGTATCCGGGAGTTACATAATCTCATAGTCGGAGGAATATGTATTTGACATGAAGAAAGCAATAGCAATAAAACTGAACGATCATAATGCTAAGCTAACGAATGTGTCTTGTCTATCACATCATTCTCCTAATAATGTGATCCCGTTTATCAAATGAAAACTCATTTCTATGGTTAGGAAAATTAACCATCTTTGATCAACGAGCTAGTCTAGTAGAGGCTTACTAGGGACACAGTGTTTTGTCTATGTATCCACACATGTATCAAGTTTCCGGTTAATACAATTTTAGCATAAATAATAAACATTTATCATGATGTAAGGAAATATAAAGTAACAACTTTATTAGTGCCTCTAGGGCATATTTCCTTCATTATATAGTTAGAAAATAAAATTGTACTAGCATTTGGAATCTCAAGATTAGGTCTACATAACTATCTACATATATGCAAATATCTATAACTTTGAAGTACAAATGTACAATAATGATATACCATTTGAATAAAGAATTTTTAGGAAACATTTTTCTTCTTCTTTACATTACGATAGTTTGTCATGAGCATAGGGCATTGCTGCATCTTATTAGACGTGTACACATTTATCATAATATTAACCTTTATGTTACATCTTTAGTTTAGTCCAGTTTAGTACTCACGTATGTTCATCTTTCTGTTTATCAAATTTGATGAGAGATTGATGCTACTGCGACCTCAAGTATCGGTAATTTTTGTACATGCACTGAACTAATGAAAGTTGCCATTGATTCTATAGATTTCGCTGATAAAAATAATGTACACTAATATTTGCATAGTTTTTAAATGAGTAGTTAAGTTTCTAGTGTACATGACTAAGTTCAGTCACACGACTCACTAAATACTATTTTTGAAGTGTCTTGGACTGTTATTTATACTGAATTTTCATTTGTATTGTTCTGAACAAAAAGGGTATGGTTGC
>NC_041387.1:638199611-638211342 GCF_002162155.2 Triticum dicoccoides
CTCAAGCATTGAGAGTATCAAATGCACCAATGGTCGAAAGTGCTCATCTATTCACCAAGAGTGATGCAACTTTCCACATTCCGTTGATTAACCCATCTGCTGCTTAGTCTCATACTTCATCCTCTGATTGTGTTGTCAATGTCATTTACATTTATGTAACTGAGAGAAAAGGATGTCACACTATTAATATTTTGACGCGTCTTGCTAAGAAGTATTGTCAAGATTAGTACAATAGTTAGTATCATGGAATGCCTATCATTGGTGGTCATAAAATGCTTACTTTAATATCAGTAGACTTTCCTTCTACGATCATCTTTCGGTACATTGGTAGTCATAAAATGCTTACATTGTAGGTTTATGATCCAATTTTATTTTTTTGCAGTGTTTTATGATCCATTATATGTGATGCTAGAAAAATCTAGTAGACATGAAATTAAGAGGATGGCTAATATGACATGAAAATATAGAACATGACTGTCACGTAAAATGATAAATATTTGGTTTGCCTACATGGTTGTTTAGAAGTTTTTTCACTAGAAATAGGAATTCAATTTTTCTATGCCTATATATTTGTAAAAATCACTGTCATTCTATTGGAAAATTAGACGGCGCAGCAACACGCGCCAATCATGATCTAGTAGTACAATGTAAACCTATACACTTTCTAGGCAATTTTGACTTTGGAGCCATTTGAGGCAACATTCATGTGGTTGCCTCCTTTTTAGGTGTAACATAACTTTCATGAATAAGTATATGTCTCGAAAGAACCATGGACTAGAGAATGAGTAACACAACCTTGCAAAACAAATAATTAAAATTAAGAAGTGTCGATGCACACATTTGTTTTCCTTTCCAAGGCATGTAACATATGAGTTCTAATGTCTCTTTCCGTTATTATTAAGTTACCTAACACACCCACATAAGGTGGACAAGTTCTTTTCTCAAGAACCACATTGCTACGTTTGTAACAAAAGATGACTTGGTATGTATACCCGTTTACGAGACAACATCTATTGCAAAATAGTGAAAGACTTTGTAAAGGACAATACGACAATGACCAAAAATTTGTGCTACTTGATAAAAAGATACCTTGTTGTCCATATTATTCATTGAGAAAGTTGGCTAGAACATATACCTAAAGTGCACAACATGCAAAAGGGATACCCCTCGAATCACATTCTATGGACACCAAGCACTCCAAGCATCCATGTCACGTCCAAAGCCAAACATTGTAACGTCTACACTTGTTAGGTTTTTTTTGACATAATTTCGTATGTTACCTCCTCTTGTAATATCTCTTTTTAATGAACTGATACTGATATAATACATACTCTTATATCCATGTCTTAGCCGATATGCTTAATTGCTGGAGCCACACTGCATCCGTAGTTTATGCCGGTGGTATAAGGTTTTAGTATTATTTTTATCATCACACACGTGATAATCTCTCCGTTATAGTAGAAAAGAATAAGCAAGAGTGAAACTAGACAAAATTCAATCTTCTTGAAAGCAACTTCAACAAACCCTACCACTAGTAGTTTTATTGGGAACAAGCCTTGATCATGGCAAGTAGTAGTACAATAACAAAAGCTAAACTCACTAGCAAGTGGGCCACAAGTAACATGAGTCCTAGTCACCTTAACCTCGAAGTATTTTCTTAACTTGTCCACCGTTTCCCGGAAAACGCAAGAAGGAAAACCACACGTTTCCCCGCCGTCCCCACCTGGCAGCGACTCAAACTACGGCGCGGGTAGGGTCGGCACGGGTAGGCAAACCCGTCGTCCCCTCCCGTCGCGATCTCGCCCAGCCCCACCCCCACCCCACCCCTGTCCACGAACCAACGGAGGCGGCGAGGCATCTCCATCGCCGGTGAGAAATCCAGCTAGGGTTTCCGCCCCCGTTGACCCGATGGGCCCGGGCGCGCCGTCGCCGGAGGACGCCGCGGGCGGGGAGCCGGAGGCGTGGTACGGCAGCATCCAGTACCTCGTCAACATCTCGGCGGTGGGCGCCGCCTCCTGCGTGCTCCTCTTCCTCCTCGTCAAGCTCCGCTTCGACCACCGCCGCATCCCGGGGCCCTCAGCGCTCGCCGCCAAGCTGCTCGCCGTCTACCACGCCACGGCGCCGCAGATCGCGCTCCACTGCGGCGCCGACGCCGCCCAGTTCCTCCTCTTCGAGCGCGCCTCCTTCCTCGTCCTCGCCGCCGTCTCCGCCGCCGCCTTCGCCGCGGCCCTGCCGCTCAACCTGCTCGCCGGGGACGCCGCCATCGCCGACCAGTTCGCCGCCACCACCATCTCCCACATCCCCAGGGCCTCCCCGCTGCTCTGGCTCCACCTCCTCCTCACCGCCGCCGTCGTCGCCATCGCGCACCTCGGCATCTCCCGCATGGAGGACGCCCTCCGCATCACCCGCTTCCGCGACGGCAACGGCAACCCCAGCGACCCCAACTCCAGCTCCGTCGCCGTCTTCACCATCATGATCCAGGGCATCCCCAGGGCGCTCGCCGCCGACAGGGCCCCGCTCAAGGAGTACTTCGAGCACAAGTACCCCGGCAAGGTGTACCGCGTCATTGTGCCCTTCGACCTCTGCACGCTCGAGTACCTCGCCGACGAGTGGGGGAAGGTCCGGAACAAGATCTCCTGGCTGGAGGCGAAGATGGACGCCCGCAGCCTGTTTGACGAGTTTGTGCAGGATGAATCAGGGCAGTTGGAAGCCCACTGGCTTGTCAGGAGATGCAAAGAGCTGTGGGCAATGGCGGCGCAGAGGTTTGGGTTTACTGATGATGAGAGGCTAAGGAAGCTGCAGACAAGGAAACTCGTGATTGGGAGCAGGCTGTCGGATTACAAGGAAGGGCGTGCGCCTGGTGCTGGCATAGCTTTCGTTGTGTTCAAGGATGTGTACACGGCAAACAAGGCTGTGAGGGATTTCCGAATGGAAAGGAAGAAGACACCCATTGGTAGGTTCTTCCCGGTGATGGAGCTCCAGCTTGAGAGGAGCCGATGGAGAGTGGAGAGGGCGCCACCGGCATCAGATATCTACTGGAATCATCTTGGGATGAACAAGACCTCACTAGCCTTGCGGCGGATCGCGGTCAACACCTGCCTCATTGTAATGCTCCTGTTCTTCAGTTCGCCCTTGTCAATACTCAGTGGAATGCAAAACGCAGCACGGATCATCAATGTGGAGGCTATGGATAATGCCAAATCATGGATTGTTTGGCTTCAAGGCTCAAGCTGGTTCTGGACAATAATCTTTCAGTTTCTACCCAATGTCCTCATCTTCGTGAGCATGTATATTATCATCCCTTCAGTACTGTCATACTTCTCCAAGTTTGAGTTCCATCTGACAGTGTCGGGGGAGCAAAGAGCTGCATTGCTGAAGATGGTTTGCTTCTTCCTTGTTAATCTCATTTTGTTGCGTGCGCTGGTGGAATCGTCGCTTGAAAGTTGGATTCTTAGCATGGGACGGTGCTACTTAGATAGTGCTGATTGCAAGCAGATTGAACATTACCTGAGCCCATCATTCTTGTCGAGATCCTCACTTTCTTCCCTGGCGTTCTTAATCACATGCACCTTTCTGGGAATATCTTTTGATCTGTTGGCTCCAATCCCTTGGATAAAGCATATACTGAAGAAATTCAGAAAGAATGATATGGTCCAGTTAGTCCCTGAAGAAAATGAGGAGTACAGATCTATGAACAATGATGAAGAAACAAATGGGCTGATATCGCCTCTAATGTCTGAGAGAGAAGACAGTGACATTCTGAATGGTTTCGAGGGACATGATCTTTCCATGTACCCAATAAACCGGAGCTTCCACATGCCAAAGCAGAAATTTGACTTTGCACAATACTACGCGTTTGACATCACAATATTCGCGCTCACGATGATCTACTCACTGTTCGCTCCGCTTGTTGTTCCTGTCGGTGCAGTGTACTTTGGCTACCGTTACCTTGTGGACAAGTACAATTTCCTGTTCGTATACAGAGTCAGAGGATTTCCTGCAGGCAATGATGGGAAGCTGATGGATAGGGTGCTGTGCATCATGCAATTCTGTGTTATCTTCTTTCTTGCTGCTATGTTGCTCTTCTTCGCAGTCCAGGGTGATTCCATGAAGCTTCAGGCTATATGTACTCTTGGGCTGTTAGTGTTCTATAAGTTGCTGCCGTCTGGAAGTGACCGCTTCCAGCCGTCCTTGTTAGAAGGGATGCAAACAGTTAATAGCTTTGTAGACGGTCCAACGGATTATGAAGTTTTTTCACAACCTGACCTGGATTGGAATCTGTATCAATCCTGAAGAAAACTCAAGGTCAATACACACTTGTTTCATTTCAAAGTCATCTACTGTCACCAGAGCTTCACATTGTATATCTCTTGTTCTTTTATATAGTTGATGTAGATTAACTCCCTTCTTTTTCTAGCTGGATCTGTTCGTTTTGGAAATGACAAACACTTCAATTTAGATCATGTAGGCATGAGCTGTCTTATCTAAATTCCATGAAATAACATCAGGGGTTATCATACATGATCAGTTCATCGTCTTGAGATTCTTTTTCTTGTAATTGCCTCCATCTAATGCAAAAGGCCCCAACCGCAGCAGATATATCAGTGCATGCCACATTTATTCTTTCCATCTTTTCTGTGTTAGTGTTCCAACTGTAAGAGAATTATTGTTATGTTTGGGATTTAAGAGATTTCTAACACTGGAATCTATCTTATGTACTGTGAATTGTGACAGTCAAACTATACTGTAAACTTCTGAAGTTTTGATGTAGCTTCACAAACATTATTAGTTTAGTACCGACGTGCAACAAGTGTACTGATATATCATTGTTTTTTTTGGCATCCCTGTTCCTCATCTTTTCTCATTCATATGTTAGGCCATTAGTTAATTTGCGTGTTTGTATATTCATTAACCAGTGTTGATGTATTTGTATATTTGCTGTGTTTGTATCTTTATTAACCAGTGTTCATATATTTGTTAATTTGCTGTGTTTGTATCTTTATTAACCAGTGTTCATATATTTGTCAATTTGCTGTGTTTGTATCTGTTATTCTTTATTAACCATTGTGTTTATATTGATTGCTTCCAGCCATCCTTGTTAATAGAGACACAGACAGTTAATAGCTTTGTAGACGGTCCAACGGATTATGGAGTTTTTTCACATCCTGACCTGGATTGGAATCTGTATCAACCCTGAAGGAAAAATTCAAGGTCAATATACACTTGTTTCATTTCAAAGTCGCCTTGTATCACTGGAGCTTCACATTGTACAGCTCGCACTCTTTTGTACAGTTATGTAGATTAACTCTCTTTTTTTTCTAGCTGAAACTGTTTGTTTTGGAAAAATGGCAAACACTTCAATTTCAATTTAGATCATGTAGGCATGAGCTGTCTATCTTAAATTTCATGCCAAAGCATCAGGCATTATCCTACATGATCAATTCATCATCTTCATAAACTTTTTCTTGGAATTGCCTGCATCTAGTGCAAAAAGCCCCAACCATAGGCCATAGCATATATATCAGTGTGTGCTGCATTAGAATCTTCTATAAGAGTATTATTGTTATGTTTGGGGTTTAAGTGTTTTTTAACACTGGGAGCTACCTTATGAACTGTGAGAATTGCAAAGTCAAACTACACAGTATTTTCTGAAGTTTGTATATATCTTCACAAACATTAGTAGTTTAGTACCATGATGGCCATAAGTGTACTGTGATATATCATGGTTATTTTGACATCCCTGTTCCAGGGTTATCCCCTTCTCACCTTTTCTCATTCGTATGTTAGGCCATTAATTAATTTGCTGTGTTTGTATCTTTATTAGCCAGTGTTCATATATTTGTTAATTTGCTGTGTTTGTATCTTTATTAACCAGTGTTCTTATATTTGTTAATTTGCTGTGTTTGTATCTTTATTAACCGTTGTTTGTATATTGATTGCTTCCAGCCATCCTTGTTAATAGAGATGCAGACAGTTAAATAGCTTTGTAGACGGTTCAACGGATTATGAAGTTTTTCCGCAACCTGGCCTGGATTGGAATCTGTATCAATCTTGAAGCACTCAAGGTCAATCAATACACACTTGTTTCCTGACATAGACATCTAGTAACCGGAGCTTCTCATTGTACGACTCTCAGTTGTTTCTGTACAGTAATCTAGGATAACTCCTTTTTTCTCTAGCTGGAACTGTTGTGTTGGAACTTGGAAATGACATAGACTTCGATTTGGACCACGAAAGCATGAGCTGCCATTCGGAAATTCCATGAGAGTATATCTGGTGTTATCCTATTCCTACATGATTAGCTCACCATCTTAGAGATTTTTTTCCCTTTAATTGCGTCCATCTAACACAAAGGCCCACCGCAGCAGATGTATCAGTGCATGCCACATTTATTCTTTCCATCTCTTCTGTGTTAGAATGTGCCAACTACTCCCTCCGTCCGGAAATACTTGTCATCAAAATGAATAAAAAGGGATGTATCTAGACATATTTTAGTTCTAGATACATCCCTTTTTATCCATTTTGATGACAAGTATTTTCGGACGGAGGGAGAATTATTGTTATGTTCAGGATTTAACAAAATTTTAGTGCTGAGAGCTACCTTATGCACTGTGAGTTGTGACAGTCGTAACTATGCGGTAATTCCTGAAGTTTTGATGTAGCTTCACAAACATCAGTACCGTGAGCATATCTGTCATATTTATATCTCTTCTGTATCTTGTGCACCTTTTTTCCCTTCTCTTTCTTATATTCCACTCTAGCTCTTGCTATTGGTGGCTGAAAATAGCTGTTCTTTTTACCAATAGTTGTAAGGCAAAACCCCTGGTCGTGTTGGCTTTTCATCTAAATGTAAAATCCACTCGGCGAATCTTACAGTCTAGGGGGCTATGTGAGCCCATATGAAACTTGTACAAAGTTGGTAGGTTGTTCCAAAGTACTCCCTCTGTAAAGAAATACTTATAAGATATTTGTAAGGAGGAGTATTACTTTCCACTCATTCAGGAAATTTGAAAAATATCTCGCATGCAAATGACTCAAGTTTGATTCAAGGTTTCAAGTTTCGTGAACATGACAACTTGTTTGTGAATTGTCGAAAAACAATAAACCCAAAGCACTTCCTGTAACCCGGTGCTCGTATTTTTTGATTTATTTTAGGATTTTCGGTGATGTTCGTTCAGCGTCTGTGGTAATGAGTCGTCAATCTCAAGATGTTGTGTCGGTTTAGTATTTTGGAGGTGCTCATAAGGGTAGTGTGTGCGCGCGTTCATAGGATGAGGGTGTGGGAGCATGTGCGTTGTACTCCCTCCGTTTTTATTTAGTCCGGTATTAGCTTTGGTCAAAGTCAAGCTTTATAAATTTTGATAAAGTTTATAAACAAAATATTAACATATACAATAACAAATCAATACCTTTAAATTCATTGTTGAATGTATTTTCACATTATATAGATTTGTTATGGTAATTTTTTTAGAAAAGGAAGATGTCCCCCGGCCTCTGCATCTGGATGATGTATACGGATATTTTATTAATTATTAACACAAGACCTTACAGATTCATACAACAATAAGACTAAAGCCACCAACTAAGCAACATCTGTCGCTATCCCTATCCAGTTGATGTAGGGGTGCAGAAAGTCTGGGCCTAATAACAAACAGACCTCGTAGCCAAACCTAGCATCTAAGACTTGAGGTCCCAACCAGGACGCCTGCCGGGTATGAGGCCGCCGCAGTCACGTGCCACCAATCCATCTTCATAGTTGTATTGCTGCATCAACCTTGCCCGGTCTAGCTGCCGTCGACGCCACCACGACGCCAGACAACGTCACCCTCCTGCGCGAGTCCATCTCCGCCCATCAGGCGTCGAGTCTCCACTGTCCCACGCCGCCGAGATCCGCCGTCATCAATGGACCAAATGAATCGCCGCTCCTCCACTTGTCCCCTCCAACCAGCACTTGCTTCAAAACGATGCCCCCATGAGGGAGAACAATACCAAAGGCACCGTCATCGTCCGATCCGGTGGACCCAGATCTAGGGTTTCCCCCGGAACTTCCCGATCAGGTTGATGTGACCTGCAACGACAATGCCTCCAGAAGGGAGCGACTTCTGAGACGCCGCCATCGTCCGCCGAGACCGCAGTCAGGCGCGATTTTCACCGGAAGCCACGTCTTCCCGACCTTGCGGCTGGCTAGAACCGAGCGGAACCTCGCCACGAAGACGTATGTCGCCGTCGGTACTCCGGCAGAGATCCGGCATCTCCTCACCGGTCCCTCCACGCGTCGCCGGGCGGCGAAAGGCCTCCCCGCGACGGATCCAAACGGGGTGTTGGATCCGTAGTGGCCTCCGTCACCAATCACGACAAGGACAGCCCACAGCGGATGGGGCGCTCCACCGCCGCCGTCCATCAGGGCTGCCGTCGCCGGCTATGGTGCTCCGGCCCCCGCCGCACAGCCCGGAGTCGCCGTCCGAGCCGCTGCCGTTGGATCGCACGAGAGGAGCCGCCCCCTCCGCCTCAGATGAGATCCGTCGCATCCACCCGCCCAGGTACCTTCGGCACCGGGCCCGCCGCCACTGAGGCCCACGCCGGCGACAGGAGGAGGCGGTGCTAGGGTTTCAGGGCCCCTGGCGCCGCCCAGGGGGAGGCGACACGAAGGGGAAGGGGCGGCGTTATGGTAAATGTTCATGTTGTTTTCTATAAATTTGGTCAAACTTTAAGAAGTTTGACTTTAGTCAAATCTAATATGCAAAATAAATAAAAACGAAGGGGTAGTATATTAAAAAAAGAGTCAATTACACCACCGGTGCTTCAACTTGACGCAAAAAATCACTTTAGTGCTAAAATTTGTGGTGTACATTGAATCGGTGCAACAACTTGGCTTCTTTGTGCAAATACGATGCAAATCACAGTTGAATACGCTGCAAGGCTGAGTAGGCATGCCAGCGTGGCATAGGGCCGCTGTCAGGGTGGCCTGTAAATTTTGCAAAAATATCCTCAGAAATTTTTTTATCACGAGAAAGCCCCAGCAAGGTGGGTCCCGTCTGTCAGTACAAAGTGTATATAATCATAAAAATTAGTCGTGCTCTGTCTTGAACGCGAGAACTGCAGTGTGCACGCTGAAGGTACTAGCCACGTCAGCCCCAACATTTACTATTGCCATACTGAGTACCTTTTTTTTTGAGACAAGCCATACTGGATAGCTAGCCTAAATATGTTATAACAAGTACGCTCACTGGGCATGGACAGCAGTTAGTGCGGCCCATTGTACGCGCTATCTTCTTAAGATATTTGCAAAATACATGTAGTAAGTAATAAAGCAATGTTCAAATATTTGTATGCTATAAATATTATACATAAAAACTTATGATTAGTAAACAAAAGCATTCAAAATGTTCAATGAATACGAACATTGTCGTGGCTCATATTTAAATTATACAAAATATTGAATACAAACATTTACTAAATATTTAGGACCATCAACTTATGTATAATTTTCACTTGTGGCCTATATTCAATTTTTTACATAACTTAAGTATTACCAATTTACCACTGTTGAATATTCATATCAAGATTTTATTTTCTAAATTATGAATATTTGTTTACTATACAAAAATTATTTTAAATGACATACTTATGAGTTATAAAATTATGTGTATAATTATTGAAACGTTTCGATAATTTAAAACAACATTTATGAATTATAATATAAGAAATATTTGTATACTTTAATTAAACATTTTTATAATTCATAAACTAAGTACATGAAAATTTCAAAATAATACGTGACCATTTTTAAGTAAGTTATTTCATTGGTATGTATAATATTGATAACACACCGATATAACACACCAGTATAATTTTTGTTTCTATTCATGTGTTATAATACATGTTTTTTTAGAAAACACATAATCTTTATTAAAACAACTTCTTGAAGCAACATGTTTTTTCTAAAAGATGACTATTTTGTTAAAATTGCGATTTTTTAACTTATATGATAATCTATCTGAATATATACGAACTTGTTTAAATGACTTACACAAATATTTGTATATTTCTTAATTGAATATTTTATGAAATTATATGAAAATTTTCTAATTGGAGTGGAAGGATCGGTTGCATGTCTTTATGTGGTCGCTAGTTCGAGTCCCTAAGCCATCTGTTTAAACTTGTATGAAAAAAAATTCTTAATTTACATTATTTAACGGAAATGTTATAAAAGATATATATTCATATGAGTCAATGAATTCCTAAGGCTGGAGTGGCTAGTTGCGCACGCCCTGTCCCTACAAGTCCTTGGTTCCAGTCCACAGTTGACAGATTTTGTTTTTCTCATATATAATGTATGTAGGATGCTGGGACAACTAATTATTTTTACCCACGTCAGGGGCTTTTTTGTGAGCAGAAAACTGTTGAGGGTGTTTTTGCAAAAAGGCGGGCCACAAGTCTCCAACTTTTGGTAGCTGACAGCGGACCCATGCCACGCTGTCACGCCTAGTCAGCCATGTGGGCATATTTAGCTACATTTTGAACCGTATTTGCACGTCTAAGCCAACTTGTTGCACCGGTACAATGTACACCGCAAGTTTTAGCACTGAAGTGACCTACCACGCCAAGTTGAAGGACCAGCGGTGTAATTGACTAAAAAAAAAAGGAAAACACCGTCTTGACCAACGCGCCAAATTTTTTTTAAATAAAATCCACCTCAAAACGCCACTTGACCTGGACGCACACTCACGCAGAGCAACTCCGAAAACCCTCATCAGTCCTCTCGTCGTCCCTTCCCTTCCCTTCTTCTCCCCCTCCCCCAAAAATCCCTCGCATTCTTTTCTTCTTCTTCTTGCCACGGCGACGCCCACAGCAAGCGAGCAAGCGAGCGAGGCCCACTACTGGCCACCGGACCGGCGTGGCCGTGGATCGCCTCCTCCCTCCTCCCTCCCTTCCTCCGCTGGTAAGCAACCCTGGCCCGGTCGGTCGTTTCGTTTCTCGCCGTGGATGTGGATTATTCTTCTCCGAGTCGATCGGTTTCCTGGTCATTTGGCGCGCGGCGATCCATTCACCTCCACCACCAACACGAGTTTCTTTCAACCAGCGTCCATCAGGCGGATCCTTCGTTTTGGCTCTTGCCGTCGGGGGTTTCCCGGTGCAATTAAAGCTACAGATGCAGTCCATCCAAGGGCGGGCGAACAAGAAAACCCCCTTTCTTATTATCCATTCATTCATACCTTGGATATGCTTTTGTTAGATTTTCTCTGATTATTTTGCAATTTTGCTTACGTTTCTCGTTTTCCTAATCACTAGTTTACTACTCCCTTCGTTCACAAATACAAGATGTTCTAACTTTTCTTCTTCTGAATCGGATGTATATTCACACACACACGATGTATATTCACACACACACGCTCTAGTGTTCACTCATTTCACCCCGTATGTAGTCCATATTGAAATATCCAAAACATCTTATATTTGTGAATATACTCCCTCCGTCCCAAAATAAGTGTTCAGGCGAAACTGAGATGGGCGTCTCTCCTCGCGACCTTGTGGGCGGCTCCGCCGCGCCCTCCCCCTCGCCGTCGGCACCCTGCCTCGCCCCTCCCTCCTCCGCGGCCCCGCTGCCGCCCTCTCCGGCGGCCACCCCCTCCGCCGCCGCGTCGCCGGACCGGTTTTGCTGGGCTGATTGCGCTGAGGATCCCCCGTCCCCCCTCCCCTAGTCATCCCCTGCCCCGGCTCCTCCCCCCTC
>NC_041387.1:638212818-638214371 GCF_002162155.2 Triticum dicoccoides
GCGCGGCTCGGCTCAGCCCCCCCGCCCCGGAGCCTCGCCGCTATGTGCCGCCCCATGCCTCGGCCCCCGGGGGTGTGGCCCCGGCTCCGGCTCCCGGTGGAGGCCCCGCCCGCGGTCGGCCCGGTCCGGCCAAGAAGAAGAAGCGGTGCGGCGTGCGCGTCGCGCCGCCCGTCCCCCCGCCCGCGGGCCAAGGCTACGCCTCCGCTCCGGGTCCCGTCTCCGGTCTCCCTCGCCCCCCCTGTTTCAACTGTGGGGTGAGGGGACACTCGCAAGTCACCTGCGTCAACCCCTAGTGCTGCTACCTCTGCAAGGACCCCGTCCACCCCGCCCTCCTATGTCCGGATAGACCGGTGGTCTCGGAGCTCATGATGTATGGGCATGGGATCGAGGGGTTGGGCTTCTTCCACCTCGAGGTCCCTGATGCTCCTCCGCCGTCTCCTTCCCTTCAGGCGATTGTCACTGTCGTCGATGGCGTGGCATCCCCGGAGATGATTGAGGCGGAGCTCAACCATCTATACCGTCACTAGTGGGACTGGGTGGTCACCCCCACCGCTGGCCACATCTTCTCTGTCGTCTTCCCCGACTCTGTCAGCTATGGCTACGCGATGCGTAGTGGCCGGATCACTCTCGCCCTCAACTAGCTGGTGGTCGAGATCTCCGAGCCGGTTCTCGACGCTCAGGCCGCGGCCGTCCTCGACACCGCCTGGATCCTCATCTCCGGCCTTCCCGATATTGCGCGGTCCGAGCTCGTCATCCGCCAGATGTCCCGTCTTTTGGGCAAGGTGGTGGTGGTTGATGAGCTCTCTCTACGCAAGGAGGAGGAGGTCCGGGTCAAGGTCAAGTGCCTCGACTCCTCCAAGCTTCGCACCTCAGTCCGCGTCTTCTTCAACGACCAGGGCTTCGACCTCAGGATCGCCCCCGAGCCTCCCAACCACGTTGGGCGCCCCCGCTCCTTCGACGCTGGCCTCCTCGGTGGCAACCCGGGGGCTGGTGGGGACTACCACGGCCGGCACCGTTCCCACCGCTCGGATGAGGAGGGGGCTTCCGAGGACTCCCGCTCCCCTTCACCCTCGCCCCCCCACCTGCCGGGGGGGGGGGGGCAAGGGCCGCCAGGCCGCCCCTCTTCCTCGGCTGGGTGACTCTTCTCTCACTGCGGCATCTTCCTCCGAGGGGAGCGATATATCCAGTGTGGGCTTGGTGGTCTGCCCGGCCTCCTCCCGCGCTCCCCCACCTCATCCCCTCCCGTTGAGCCGGACTCGATGGACCTGCCCCTCGGCGCCCCTCCGGTGGAGCCGGCGGAGCCCGCGGAGGGGCTGGCACCGCGGGCGGGTGCCCCCCCTCCTCGGCCACCTGCTCCCTCACTGCCCCGTCTCCTCCTCGGCTGGAGGATGCCCAGCCCGCCCCCTACTGCAGGACGCCCCGGCCCCGGTCCCGGCGACCCTCCCCGCGCTCCCTCCTCCGCCACCTCCTCCGCCGGCTGGGCCGCCCCCTCCTGCGCCTCTCCTCATCGGATGCGCCGGGCCGGCTCAGCTGGCCCCTCCGTCGCCGCCTGT
>NC_041387.1:638214636-638237217 GCF_002162155.2 Triticum dicoccoides
TACTCCCGTCGCGGTAGGTCGACCTCCTCCCCGGTGGTGGCCTCCCGCAGGAGTGCGCGGTTGGATGCTGCCCACCCGGAGGGCTGCCCGGCTTTGCCCATCCTCGAGCGGGCGGAGCTACGCGCTGTCGCCCGTAACCTGGAGCCAGGTACACCTCCTGTTCCCCCCTCTGCTTCGTCTTGTTCCTTTTCTGCGCTTGAGTCTATTCCTTTGGGCAACCTCGCCAAAGTGGCCTCCGACTCAGCTATCATTTTCAGGGGGGAGGCTGGCCCCCCTTTAGTTCAGATCGCAGCCATCCGGGCTCGTGAGATCCTCGATGGGAAGCTCGCGGAGGCACGGGCTGCCCTCCTTTCCCCCCCGGATGCCTCCGCGGACGGGATATCTCCCACCCCGACCGGGCCGCGGCTACCGGCTCCCCCACCTCTGGGGGAGATCCGTGGCCGTACCCGCTCCCGCACTGCGGCTCTTCGCACGCAAAGCGCTTCTCGTGTCCTGGGGTCAAGCAGCCCCCCGATGGCTCCTTAATGCGAGCCCTCTTCTGGAACATCCGCGGCTTCGGCCATGATGGTCGTCGCCGCCAACTTGTGGAGTACATGCGAGATGAGCACATCGACATCATTGCTGTCCAGGAGACCATGCGTCGCGATTTCTCGCTCCCCGAGCTCGACCGTTTGAGCTCCCACCTCTTTGCGTGGCACTGGCTCCCTTCTAGTGGGAGCTCAGGCCACTCGGGTGGCATCCTTTTAGGAGTGAAGGATGCCACCTTCGAGGTGGGTAGCATGGACCGGGGGGAATTCTTCGTCAGCATGGAATTATTCGAGAGATCTCTCAACTTCAAGTGGGAGATCATCATTGTATACGGGCCTGCCGACCATAGTCGGTCGGCCGCCTTCCTCGAGGAGCTTCACCGAAAGATCTCGGCGGCCTCCCTCCCCGTGGTTGTGGGTGGCGACTTTAACTTGCTGCGCGTGGCGGAAGACAAGAGCAACGACAATGTTTGCTTTGCCCGGATGTAGATGTTTAATGACTTCATCGCTGACCTCGCCCTTCGGGAGATTGACAGGATTGGTGCCCGGTTCACCTGGACCAATCGGCAAGCCGCCCCGACCCAGTCCGTCTTGGACAGGGTCCTAGTGTCCCCGGATTGGGACCTCCGTTGCCCCCTTGCATCTCTCTGCGCCATCACTAGGATTGGCTCGGATCATGTCCCCCTTCTTCTCTCCTCCGCGGACGAGCGTCCGCCGATCCCTCCTCGCTTCCGCTTTGAGACCTTCTGGCTCTCCCAGGCGGGATTCACCGACGCAGTCTGCGCACGGTGGATCGAGGCTCGGGAGCACCCCCACCCTCGGCCCCCTCGGCTATTGACACGTGGCACTTCTGTGCGAAACGTAGTAGACGGTTTATGAAGGGGTGGGGGGCTAACCTTGGTTGCGATGCCAGAGAGCGCAAGAAGGCGCTGCTTACCGCGATCCAGGCCCTTGACCTTCGGGCCGACATGGTGGGTCTGTCTCCGGACGAGTGGCTGGCCCGCTATGACCTCGAAGACCAACTCTCCGTGATCTACTCTGATGAGGAGGCATATTGGCGCCTTCGGGGCGCTCAGAAGTGGGTCCTGAAGGGTGATGCGAATACTGCATACTTCCAGGCTATCGCCAACGGCCGCCGTAGACGCAACACCACCCCCCTCCTCTGGGATGGGGAGACCCTTCTTCAGGACCCTCGCGACATCCGGACTCATGTCGACGGCTTCTATAGGTCCCTTTTCTCTGCCGCTCCTCGGAGCGGCATCTCCCTCGCCCATGATTGTTGGGCCGGCATTCAGTTAGTCTCCGACGCAGAGAACGCGGCCCTGACGGCCCCCTTCTCCGAGCAGGAGGTTTGGGAGGCTATCAAGGGTATGAATGCCTCTTCTGCGCCGGGCCCAGATGGCCTCCCGGTCATTTTCTTCCAGACCTTCTGGAACGTGATTAAACCGGAGGTCATGGCCATCTTCGAAGAATTCTTTGTTGGATCTATTGACCTGGGGCGCCTCAACTACGGGATCATCTCTCTCATTCCCAAGGTCCCTGGGGCGTCCGACATCCGCCAGTTCCGGCCGATCACGGTCATTAATGTGATCTTCCGGATTCTGGCCAAAGGGTACGCCAATAGGGTGACCCTGCTTGCCGACCGGATTACCCACCCTAACCAGTCGGCCTTCATTAAAGGCCGATATATCCTTGATGGAGTCCTGGTCCTCCACGAGGTCCTTCACAAGGTCCGGACCAAGCGCCTTAGGGCGGTCTTTCTGAAGATCGATTTCCACAAAGCCTACGACTCTGTTAGCTGGACCTTCCTCAGGGAAGTCCTTCTTCGGAAGGGCTTCGATGACCGATGGATCACTAGAGTCATGCAAATGGTCTCTTGCGGTCGCACGGCGGTCAACATCAACAGCGAGATTGGTCCTTTCTTCCCTACCCTTTGTGGGGTTCGCCAAGGTGACCCCTTCTCCCCGTTCCTCTTCAATATGGTTGTGGACACTCTGGCCTCCATCCTTGATAAGGCCAAAGCCGCTGGCCACATCCGTGGGATTACCCCACACCTCTCTGGGGGCTCGGGGATCTCCATCCTTCAGTATGCTGACGACACGATCATCATGGTCGAAGGCTCGGAGGGGGACATCGCCAACCTCAAGTTCCTCCTGCTCTGCTTTCAACAGATGTCGGGCCTCAAGATCAACTTTGATAAGAGTGATGTCATGGTGATGGGATATTCCCCCTCTGAGTCTATAGCCATCGCCAACAGACTTAATTGCCGCCTGGGCTCTTTCCCCACCTCCTACCTGGGGACCCCCATTAGCGACTCGGGTCTCTCTGCCGCGGACCTGAGGCCCGCAGTTACTAAGCTCCAGTCCCGTTGCGAGCCCTGGCAGGGGAGATGGCTATCTAAGGCGGCCCGGACTATTCTCATCAACTCTTCCCTCTCTAGTCTCCTGCTGTTCCTTATGAGCTTCTATAGCCTCCATGAGTCTCTCCACAAGGAGATCGCCAAGATCCAGTCCCGCTTCTACTGGGCTGGCGAGCATGATAAGCAGAAGTACCACATGGTCAGTTGGCCTGACATCTGCAAGCCCAGGGAGCAAGGTGGCCTGGGCATCATGTGCTCCAAGAGGATGAATATAGCCCTTCTCTCCCGCTGGCTCTGGCGCATCGCCAAGGGTCATGGCGGCCTCTGGCTCGACATTATCCGGAATAAATACCTGCGGGGCCAGCCACTTGCCTTCTGCCAGAAATCGGGCGGCTCCCAGTTCTGGCAGTCTATTGTTCAGCTTCTCCCGGTGCTTCGCATTGGGACCTCCATCTCGGTGGGGTCCGGCCTCTCGATGCTCTTCTGGTTTGATCGTTGGGACGGAGACTCCCCCTTTGCGGCCCGCTTCCCCGCCCTCTTCTCTATCTCCGTCGACCCCATGATTTCGGTCAATAGGGTTCTTCTTGACCTAGGGCGCCTTGCTTTCCGTCGCCCTTTTGGGCCGGCGGAATCCGCTGCCTGGCGTGAGTTGCTTGATTGCGTCGCATTGCACGAGCCGTTGGTGGATGGCAGGTCGGACCGTGTCCGGTGGCGGCTGGAGCCGTCGGGCCTGTTCTCCACCAAGTCGCTTTACTCGGCCATTGCCCCTTCCTCCGCCCCCTCCCCTTATCGATGGTTTTGTCCGTCCGCGTACCACTGAAGATTCGAATCTTCATGTGGCAGTGGATTCGTGGTCGGGTCCCGTCTGGAGTGGAGGTCTGCAAGCGCAATGGCCCAGGCACCGGTATCTGCCCGCTCTGTGGAGTCCCTGAGGACTCAAACCACATCTTCTTCTCCTGCGTTTCCGCCTAATTTCTCTGGAGCTGCTTTCGTGAGGTGGTCGGCGGTAGTTGGTGCCACACCAACTTCCCGGACCTATTTGCTGAAATCCAGTCGTCCCCCGCGTCCTCTCGCCACATTAGGTGGCTTGAGGTTGGGGTTCTCGCCTGGATGCTGTGGACCGTTCGCAATAAGCTTGTGATCCAGCACGCTCCCCTTCGTCGCGCTACTGACGCTCTCTACAAATTTGCGGGTTTCTTGCAGCTTTGGCGGCCGCTTAGCCGCCCCCCGGACCGTGACGCCATCTCCGCCTTCATCGCCGACATCCGATCGATGGCCGTCCACCTGTCGCCGCCGCCACCGACGCCTCCGCCGGAGCCTGATTAGGCGCCTTGTGTGATGATGATGTTGTTTTTTCTTTCCTTCTGGGCTTGTTGAGCTGTGCCCTCAGCAGAACCTATGTACTTTGTCGTGAGACTTGGGTGTGTGTGGACTTGTGTGGGTTTGTATGCTCTGTGGCGGTTTGCTTTATTTATAAAGCGGGGCGAAAGTCTTTCTCAGTAAATAAGTGTTCAACAACTCTGTACTAGTTTTGGTACAAACTTGTACTAAAGTTGAGACACTAGTTTCGGGACACTTTTGAGGAAGTATATGTTGAGGCAGTTGAAGTGCATGTAAATGAAAGCTGGGCAGTTTAATCATGTTTTTTCCAATATGGACTACATAGAAAGCAAAATGAGTGAATCTATACTCTAAAATATGTCTATGTAGAGCCCGTACTGAAATCCCTAAAAAGGCTTATATTTAGAAACGGAGAGACTACTAGTTTTGCTATTCTCAGTGGGTAAAGCTTAAGGTTGTTATGTTAGGCCATGTCTAATGTTTCAGCTTAGACAAGTCAAGCCAAATCTTAAATCTGCTCTCAAAAAGAAGCTAATTCTCCAATGATGCCACCTCTTCTGTATGTGTCCATAGCAACCATAGCATGAACCAATGCTTACCAATATGAATCACTTCAAGTCATCTGATAGCACTGACTGGTTGCTCTTGATTTTGTGCTCACCCTCAGGGCATTTTCATTCAACTCTCTACATCCCAACCCCAATGGGACACAGCTCCGGAGAAGAATCCGACATCAGCGACTCGGAGATCGACGAGTACAAGGACAAGATGTACGCCCAACTGCGGGCCGGAAAAATGAGAGTGCGGTACGGCGAGAAGGCCCTGCGGTGCCCCTTCTGCCTAGGAAAAAAGAAGCAGGATTACAACGGCAAGGACCTTCTGCAGCATGCCTCAGGAATTGGGATTTCTTCGAAGCGCAAGCCTATGGAGAGGGCAGGACACCTAGCACTCGCTGAATATCTGAAGAATGATCTGGGCATCTCCCTCGAGCCGCCGTCGCAGCTCGCCATCATCGAGCATAAGCCTCCTAAGAATGAAGAGGTCAAGTACGTGTTCCCGTGGACCGGTATTCTGGTCAATCTACAAAATGATCTGAAGGATATAGATTGTGTCAGGGAGAATGAGGATAGGTTAAGATCACAGCTATCGCGGTTCAAACCGCGCGAAGTCACTATTGTTTTCGATACCGAGGGCCAGACTGATCACTCCATCATCAGGTTCGCCGAAGACTTGGATGGACTGAAGGATGCAATAGCTTTTGAGAACCATTTCAAGGCGGAGCAGTACAGCAAGACTGACTGGAACATGAGGAACTGTAGAAAGGATGATCTTTACGGATGGCTTGCAACATCTGATGATTATAACTCTCCTGGCACAGTAGGTGAGCATCTGAGGAAAACTGGAGCTCTGAAAAGTATTGATGAGCTACAACGCGAGGGAACCGCCCGGCGTATAGCGCATTTAATCGACAAATGGACGAGAGGAACAAACGTATGCAAGAACTGAAGCTGAAGAACAGACAAAACGAGTTGAAACTTGACATGATGATGAAAGAAAAAGTTCGGTTGGTCGAGGAACATAATAGAAGTATGAATATAAGTTTTGGCACTCTTTATTTGTCTTTCGCAGAATATTTTGCATACTAAATGATCTCTTACTCGTTCGCTGCGGAGATGTTCGCAGCAATAAAATCATCTTCGTGCTCACTGAACTTACTGAGTTCCTTTTCCCCTTTGATGACCAGAGATAAGACAGATGCGGCAGGACGCCCAAAGGAATTCCAGGAAAATACGTGAAGTAATCTAAGGTTGAAACAGGAATTGGAAACCAGGAGACAACAAATCCATAAGCAGCAACATGATAAGTTGGCTAGAAAAGGTATTAGTATTGACAAAGCAACAGCCGAAGCAGAGAAAGAAAAGGTGATTTTACTTGTCTTCTCCAATACTGTTTGATGTTTCCAAGGCTATGAAAAAGGAGTAGTAGTAGTAGTAGTAGTAATAATAATAATAATAATAATAATAATGATGATGATGATTGCTGTTCAAAACTGACATCAATCTGAACTTATGCATGCTGTTCAAAACTGACACAGAGTGCAAATGAGAACGCTCTTCTCAAGTTAGCAGCCTTAAAGCAGAAGAATTGCTGCGAGGAGGTCACGCGGCTTGTTGACAAATATGAGGTATTGTTTTCCTGCATTTTTGTGTCTGGTGTGTGCCTAAAATACATTGTTTCACTGCTTGAAAATTGCAGCAAGACGAAGAAAATGCTTTTAGGGAGCAATGCAAACTGGGAAAGGACCTAACTCGTAAACAGGATCTTGAGATGGAAATAGCACAGTTGAGGGTAAAGTTAGAGGTAATGAAGCACAAGCGAGCCGCGGCAGACGCAGCAAAGGAAATCGATAAAATTTCTGAAGAGCTGAGAGAAAAAAGTGAACAGCTTGATGCTATAAATTCTGCTACCGAGGCCCTTATTGTTGCAGAACGAAGGATCAATGAAGAGCTTCAAGAAGCCAAGAAAGAACTTATGGAGGTATGTGTTTTGCAATTCTTAGCAAGTCAAGATTAGTTTGCTATCTGTTCTCATGCCTAATTAATATACCAAGCCATCATTCTCCGCTAGTGAATTACTCGCTATATATGTAGGGCCTTATAAAAGAAGCATCAGGAACTCGATCCACCATCGGAGTCAAAAGAATGGGCGAGCTTGATAAAAAGGCTTTTTGTGCTGCATGCAAAGGGAAATTTGCAAAAGCTGATTTTGGAGAGCAGTTGGCAATTCACTGTTCAAAATGGGAAAATGAGATCGGCAACCCAGATTGGCATCTTTTCAAAGTTATTACTGTTGATGGAGAGGAAAAGGTAAACCTTGGCTTTTAATAATACTGATCCCATAGGAGGAAAATGTAATACATCTTGGGATGTTCTTTTCTGGCCTGGCTTGATGCAGCTGCGTGCATGTTTCTGCTTGTGCATCATCACCATGATTTTTTTTTCAACCGTCGAGAAAAAATAGTTAAACATCGGTATCGTTTGGATCATAACTGAATGTGTTGCATTGCTGAGTGAAACCTATTTCCCATAATGGAAATGTTGTGTGATTATCTGGCTGCAAAGTAATTGCTTCAGATGTGTGAACATAATATCCCACATGTAACACTTTGCATCACCGATCTGTTTTCTACAGAAAGCAGATCTCAGTCAGACCCAAGATCTAATAGGCATTCTTGGATAGTGCAGGAAATATTCCAGGAAGACGACGAGAAGCTGAAATCCCTCAAGGAAGAGCTGGGCGAGAAGGCGCACGACGTCGTGGTGAAGGCCCTTGCTGAGATGAACGAGTACAACCCGAGCGGCCGGTACCCCGTGCGTGAGCTGTGGAACTTCAAGGAGAACCGGAGAGCGCCGCTGGAAGAGGCGGTGGCCTACCTGCTCAACCACTGGAAGAAGAACAAGAAGAAGAAGGCCTTCTACTAACCAACCAAGGCTGCTAATGAGTTCAACACCTTTGCGACTAAAACTCCCTCCAGAAGAATTACCCATGTTTCTTTTTCATGAGTAGTAAGTCTTGCGTATAAATTATTAATACTCTTTTGGAGAGTTGATAGTTGAGACATTTGAGAAGAAGATATTTTACGTCTCCCCCAATGCTGAAACATACTTTCCCACGTGAGGCGAAAACACCGAGAAATTGCTTTCATGCATTTTTTACGTGTCTGCCGAAATGCATCTTGAAAATTGCAGCAAGCGGAGGAAGACGTACGATGCTTTCAGGAGACAATACAAATTGGGGAAAGGACTTAACTTGTAAACAGAATCTTGAGATTGTATTGAAAGGAAAAAAGATGAACAACTTGACGCTGTGGATTCAACCAGGCCCGGCCTTGTTATCGCGGATCGAAAGATCAATGGTGAGCTTGAACAGGCAAAGAAATAACTTATCAAGGTACTAGTATGTCTTGTGCAATTATTAATTCGCAATGCGAAAGGGTTATACTCCATCCGTTCTTAAATATAAGTCTTGTTTTTAGAGATTTCAATATGAACCACATACGGATGTATATAGATATAGTTTAGAGTGTAGATTCACTCATTTTGCTCTGTTTGTAGTTCATATTGAAATCTCTAAAAAAACTTATATTTAGAAACTAAGAACATCTCCAGCCGCGGCCCCAACAGGCCCTCCCCAGTATAGCTGGCCAAACGGGCCGGGCTAAACAGGCCAGCCCGCGAGCACACCGGCACGGCCCGCCATGGGCCAGGCACGACACGGGCTAAACGGGCCGTGCCCGACACGCGGCACGCCTTGGGCCGTGCCTGGGCCTGGAGCCTGGGCACGCGGGCCAGCACGGCACGACCCGTTTAATTTTTTATATATTTTTCAGAATTTTTTTATATATACCTAAAATATAGCCCAATAGGCCTAAAAACCAGCCTAGCAGGCTGAAAATGTGCAGCCCAGCGTGCTAAATGGGCCATCGGGCCAGCCTGTTTACTAATCAGGCCGTGCCTGGGCCAAGGAGTAGCGCCCGTGGGCCGGCACGACACGGCCTGACTATTAAACGTGCCATGGCGGGCCGTGCCGGGCCAGACACGATTAGCACAGGCCGGGCCGTGCTGTGCCGGGCCGGCCCGTTTGGCCAGGTCTGCTCCCCAGCGCGAAAAAATCGCCCCAGTCACGCCCTAAGACACCGAATTCCGCCGGCTCAGCCCGTTTTTAGGCCCGGCGATCTCAGGCCAAACCCGGTGCACTGGGGGTGCTCGGGGGCTCCGACACAAGGGAAAAGCGCACCTGGGACCACACTGACAGGCGAAAAGTCAAGCCAACCGTTCAGATTCGTCTCCGACCCCCTTGCGCTCGGCCGCCACCCTGCCGATCCCGACGTCGTCCTCCACCCACCACCAGCTAGATAGACCATTCCCCGCCGAAAAAGAGAAGAGGTTTCGCCGATGCAGCCTCTCCACCGTCGTCCGGGCAACTTTTCCGGCGTTCCGGTCGTGCAGGGGCTATACACCGGTGGGTGTGCGCCCACCTCGCCTGCAAGGTGTTCGATGATTTGCCCGGCCCGGCGATGGACTCGGACGACGAGGAGGCGCTCGCGGCGTTGCTGGAGGAGGAAGCCTAAGCCGACGTCCAAGAGCAGGAGCATCTCATGGTGCTCGCCGCCCTCGCCGACCTTCTCGCGAGCAATAAAAAGCCACGGCGAGGTGGCTCGGCGCCGGGGCGGGTGAAAGCAAAGAACCGACATCGTTTGGAAGGCTACCACATGCTCTACTCACTACTTCGCCGACGCTCCATTGCACGGCAAGAAAACATTTCGGCGCCGTTATCGAATAAGCCGAAAGCATTTCCTCAGGATTGTGAATTCCATCCGGGAGTTCGACATCTACTTCAAGTGCCAGAAGGATTGCACAGACACACTTGGATTCACCTCAATCCAGAAATGCACGATAGCTATGAGGATGCTTGCATACAGAGCTCCCGGTGATTCACACGATGACTATGGGCGCATGGCCGAGTCCACCACCATTGAGTGTTTCTACAAGTTCTGCAGGGCAGTGGTGGCAATATTTGGACCGCAATACTTGTGAACACCCAATGCGGAAGACACTGCTCGGATCCTAGCACATAATGCATCAAGAGGATTTCTTGGGATGCTTGGAAGCATCGACTGCATGCATTGGAAATGGAAGAACTGTCCATTTGCTTGGCAGGGGTTGTACAAAGGCACCAAAGGCGGTTGCAGTGTGGTACTTGAGACAATGGCCACACATGACCTCTGGATTTGGCACTCTTTCTTTGGGATGCCAGGAACTCACAATGACATCAACGTCCTACAGTGTTCCCCTGTCTTTGCCAAGCTTGCTGAAGGTCATTCTCCTCCGATGAACTTCGAGGTCAATGGGCGGCACTACAACAAGGGGTACTACCTAGCTGATGGCATCTATCTGAGATGGTCGACATTTGTGAAGACTATCTCAATCCCTGTGTCAGGAGGCAAGAATGCCTTCTTTGCGAAGGTTCAGGGGCCTGCAGGAAGGATGTCGAGCGGGCATTTGGTGTGCTCCAATCTCGATTTGCTGTTGTCCGGTACCCTGCTCAAACCTGATCGAAAGATCAAATGTGGGAGATCATGACTTGCTGTGTCATCTTGCACACCATGATCATTGAGAGCGAGCAGGAAGAGTCAGTGTTTGACACAAAACCATATTACAGGCAGGGTCCTCTTGCCCAAGTTGATCACCAGCTACCGGCAACCTGGACTGCCTACCTCAATATGCGTCAGGAGATCCGAGACCCACAAGTGCATCAAGAACTGCAACACGATCTGGTGGAGCACCTATGGAGGCTCAAGGGCGACGCCAGGAATGACGTGTGATGAAATATGAGTTTTATTTGTTGAACTATATAATTTGTATTGAGCTATTTGATTTCTATTGATTTTCTGTCATGAACTATGAAGGCAAAAACACGTTGAATTATGTGATGAACTATTTGATTTCTATTTGTTGAATTATTCATGGGAGAATCCACGCCGAACCGCGCCAAATATGAACCAACTCACACAGATATCAAGCCGTTTTTGGACGAAAGTGGGCCGAATAATGGGTCGAAATCGGCTCCTGGGGGCGACCCGGGGACGACGGCTGGGTGACCAACCGCCCCAGAGCCGATTTTACCGCCGGCTCGCCCCCAGGCGGCGATATTTATGCCTCCTAGGGGGCCCAACGGCGCGAGATGCTTTAAGGGAGTATATAATTGAGGTTTTTTTTATCACTCTGACGTTAAGAACCTTGACCAATCTTAGCGGATTCCGCACACTTCTTTTCCTGCTTCTGTTTTCTACTTCCTCGTGTGTGTCGAGCTCACCGGCAACTGAAACCATTTGTTAATCAATCAAATCAAAGATGTGCGATGCGGTCAACAAGAATTAGATCTGCAGGTTGAAATCAAAAAGAAATTAAAGTTGAACATGCACTGATGCAAAGCGTTGGGTTGTCCACCCATGACAATGAATGCTTGGCGATCTTGCTTGCCACGGACACGGAGAAATGGAGGGCGTATTTGCAGTCTGCTGAGTTTCTTATCTACACAGACCAGCGAAGCCTGATGCACACGGTCGATCATTATGCAGCAGAAATCGTTGTATCGCATATTGGAATTCCCACACCGAGACGGCAAATCGGAGTTCGGAGGCGTTTCTACGATGCCTTGTCCATGCAAATCCAAAGAGGTGGTCGGAATGGTTGCCCTCGAGGAGACCATTGATCATCTTTTACTGGGCTACGTCTTCGTCAGAGAAGTTCGGGCTATCATGTGTAGAGCGCTTCACAGGCCACAATGGACGCCGAGTCAGGACTCGAGGCTGCGAGATTGGTGTGCTGTTACTACCACTCAAGGCCAAGGTGCAAAGGAATCACGTGCCATCTTACTTCTTGTGCTCTGGGAAATTTAGAAGCACCGAAACACGATTGTCTTTGAGGGCGTCCCCCTCTCCTTTAGGGCACTTGTGAATAGAATTGATGTTGGAAATGTGAGCAATTTACCAAATAATTTTGCTAACGGAAATACTAGATAAAGCATGACTAAAATAGCAAATATAAAGCAAGTCATGCAATCTGACAGAGAGAAGATAAACATCGTCTGCATATATGAACTTGAGCTAAACACATTTAGAACAGATACTAGATGAAGTTGCTTATAGGACATAGAACCTAACATACGTAGGGCAGAAACTAGAGCCAAGAACTGTAGCAGGACTTCTAACAGAAAGGAGAAGAACACGTACGGCACAGCAGCAACAGAAGCGCTGGACTTGGGGTCGGTGTCCTCGCCTGCCATGTCGTCGAGGAGGTCGTGGACGTCAGGGAAGAAGTCGTCGTCGGTGAAGTAGTCATCGGCGACCGGATCGTCCGCGATGAAGCAGCCAGTAGTCGCGCTGAGCGCTCCCTAAAAACCTTATCACCCTTCTCCCGTACAGGACTCAAAAGGTGCGGTTTCGGAGGCCTACTGTCCCGACGTGCAGTGCACGCTGCAAGTCAGGATGAGGAAGACAACAACAGCTCAGAGATGGAACCGATGACGAGGGAAGGAGTAGTTTTGGTGCGTCTCTCTGAGAGGAGCGACCTCCCTTTTATAGGCACAAGAGAAGGAGGCGAGAGGCTGCGCCGGGAGCTGAAGGGAATGCGGGAGACGAAACGAACAGGCAGCAGCCGAAGAGGCGCGTCGTTCGGATTCAGTGTCCACTACAGAAAAAATGTTTCAGCTTCCGAGTGACCTTTCGTATACCCGTGGTGCGTGGCAAAAATTTAGACATCGGCTCGGCTCATTCCCGCAACCCGCGTCGTGATGTGATGTGGCGTGGCGTGGCGTGGCGTGGCGTGGCGAGGCGGGCGGCGGAGGAGGAGCGCGCGTGGATGTCCCTCTTGTTCTCATGCTCATACAAGTGGGGAAAGAACCTCCCTTATAAGGAGGTCCAACTCCCACTCAACTAGCAATGTGGGACTAAACAATAGTAGTATCCCTTACCTTGCACAAATGGGCTAAGTGGGCCTCTAGGATTTATTTAGGAATTTCTGAAATAGTTATTGGGCTGCCCAAAATAGACTAAATTCCAGCAATCCCCCACCAGATCCTAGAGGCACACAGAAATTTGCCTTTGGTTCCAAAACACTTTTTTATATACCGGTACTGCAGTGGAGACTGTTAAGTTAAACTTCCGCCTAGAACTCTATGCTACACTAGTACGCAACTTGAACAGTGGACTGGGCCTTGAACTGCAAGTTTTCTGCGAATCTAGCTTCACATAAAGCCTTGACCGATACGTGGCTACCGTGGGTCTTCCACGCGGGTGGAGCTTATGCGTCATACTCCATGGCCTTTCATGAGTTTACTAGAGAGAAGCCTACTCTCATAGATTGCGATGTTTAACAATCAGACTCATATAGGTGCGTTCTTCAAAAGATGTTCTGCAGGACAATATCTCTGCTTCAAAAAGCCACTTAGAACACATTAAGATATACATCAACCTGCCATGCAGATTAGGAGAGTATTGCATCTTCATGGAGTGGTATTTTTAACAGTAAGGATACTCTCCTCTCAGTTGACCAACAGCTTGTCTTCCACATCTAATTCACGGGATCTCCGATCACAAAGAATAGGTTACCACTGTGAACAACTCATATTGTGGGTCTTATTCCCATCTCCCTCGATGCATTATCTATCACATTCGTGATAAACCCTTAGTAAAAGGATCTGCCAGATTTTTAGACGTTTGGATATAATCCAATGCAATAACTCCGGAGTTTTTCATTTTTCTGACAGACTTTAACCTTCTCTGAACGTGTCTTGATGACTTCATGTTATCTTTTGAGCTGCTCACTTTAGTGATAACAGTTTGATTGTCACAGTTCATAAGGATACCCGGTACAGATTTCTCAACTACCGGCAAGTCATTCAAGAGCCGACGAAGCCAATTTGCTTCGACCGTAGCTGTATCTAGTGCTGTGAGTTCTGCTTTCATTGTTGACCTCGTTAAGATGGTCTGCTTGGAAGACTTCCAAGAAACAGCGCTGCCTCCATGAGTGAACACATAACCGCTCGTGGCCTTTATCTCATCAGCATCTGAGATCCAGTTTGAGTCACTATACCCTTCAAGCACCTTTGGATGCCCAGTGTAGTGAATTCCATAATTTGAAGTGCCTTTCAAATGACGCAAAACTCTCTCTAGAGCTTTCCAATGCACATCTCCTGGTTTTGAGACAAACCGGCTCAGTTTGCTAACAGCAAAAGAGATGTCAGGTTTCCTAGCACTGGCTAAGTACATAAGCGAGCCAATAATCTGTGAATATTTCAATTGGTCTCTAGCAATTCTTCGATTCTTTCGAAGCAACACACTAGCATCATATGGTGTTGGAGAGGGCTTGCAGTCACTGTAGCCAAAGCGACTCAAGATCTTTTCCACATAGTGAGATTGAAGCAATGTAATCCCACCATCATCGTCTCTCAACAACTTGATGTTCAGAATGACATCAGCCACTCCTAAATCCTTCATCTCAAAACAATGAGATAGGAAATCCTTGACCTCCTTAATAACATTCAGATTTGTTTCAAAAATTAGTATGTCATCAACATACAAGCAAAGCATAACTCCCTCACCCCACCATGGCGATAGTACACACATTTGTCAGCTTCGTTCACAACAAAGCCTGCAGCTGTTAAAGTTCTTTCGAACTTCTCATGCCACTGTTTGGGTGCTTGCTTGAGTCCATATAAAGACTTCAGCAACTTGCACACTTTCCCTTCCTGATCATCTATTACAAACCCATCTGGTTGTTCCATATAAATTTCCTCATCCAACTCTCCATTTAGGAAAGCAGTCTTAACATCCATTTGATGAACGAGAAGACCATGTGAGGCAGCTAGTGAAAGTAGAACTCGAATAGTGGTCAGTCGAGCCACAGGTGAGTAAGTATCAAAGAAATCTTCACCTTCCTTTTGGGTATAACCCTTAGCCACGAGCCGAGCCTTGTACTTTTCAATAGTACCATCAAGCCTAAACTTCTTCTTGAATACCCGTTTGCATTCTATAGGTTTGCACCCATAAGGACGATCGGTTATCTCCCAAGTTTCATTCGCCAAGATGGAATCCATCTCACTACGAACTGCTTCCTTCCAGTAGTCAGCATCTTCAGATGCATAGGCCTCTGAAATAGAACTGGAAGTGTCATCTATGAGATACACAAGAAAATCATCACCAAAAGACTTTGCAGTCCTCTGTCTCTTGCTCCTAGTAGGAACTTCATTGTTCTCCTCCACAGGACTTTCAAAGTGTTCCATCAAAATGGCAGGTTCAGTAATTTTAACTGGTTCCTGATTCGATGGACTTGGCATCTCCTGATTAGATGAGGTAGCCATATCCTTCATGGGAAAGATATCTTCAAAGAATGTCCCATCATTCGACTCCATGATCGTACCGACATGCATGTCAGGTACCTCAGATTTTACAACCAAGAATCTATAACCAATGCTATGAAAAGCATATCCTAGGAAAACACAATCAACTGTTTTTGGTCCCAGCTTCCGCTTCTTTGGAATTGGTACATTGACTTTTGCCAAACAACCCCATGTTCGCAGATAAGAGAGTTTTAACCTTTTCTTCTCCCATTCCTCGAATGGAGTTATCTCTTTGTTCTTTGTGGGGACTCGATTTAGGACATGACATGCTGTCAATATCGCCTCCCCCCACCATGCCTTGGAGAGACCCGATGTGTCTAACATGGCGTTAACCAAATCAGTTAGAGTATGGTTCTTTCTTTCGGCCACCCCATTTGACTGAGGTGAGTAGGGAGGCGTCCTCTCATGGATTATACCATCTTCCGCATAAAAAGCATCAAATTCATTGGAAAAATACTCTCCACCACGGTCGGCCCTAAGCCTCTTGATTTTTCGATCAAGTTGGTTTTCCACTTCAGCTTTGTAGATCTTGAAAAAGTTCAAAGCCTCATCCTTAGATTTCAGAAGATACACATGGCAGTATCTAGTGGAGTCGTCAATTAACGTCATGAAATATTTTTTTCCACCTTTTGTCAAAACACCATTCATTTCACATAGATCTGAATGTATAAGTTCTAGTGGTGCAAGATTTCTCATCTCTGCAGTCACGTGAGACTTACGAGGTTGCTTAGCTTACACACACACTTGACACTTAGATCCCTTGACAGTGATGAAACTAGGGATTAAGTTCAACTTCGCTAGTCGCGTCATGCAACCAAAGTTAACATGACAAAGACGTGAATGCCACACATTTGATTCACTATTGTTGCAAATATGATTAACAACTTTATTGCAAACGTCTGATAAGGTAAATGAAACAGGCCTCCTGACTCATAGCCTTTACCAACAAAGGTTCCATACTTGGATATTACAAATTTATTCGACTCAAAGACAAGCTTATAGCCATCTCTACACAGAAGAGATCCGCTAACAAGATTTTTATTGACGTAGGGGACATAATGCACGTTCTTCAGCCGCACGATCTTCCCCGAAGTAAACTTTAGATCGATCGTGCCAACACCACGAACAGAAGCACTTGAACCGTTGCCCATTAGCATGGTTGAAGTCCCTGCGGTCTGATAAGACGAAAACATGGAAATATCACCGCATACATGCACATTAGCACCCGTGTCAATCAACCAATCAGGAGAATGACATACTGAAAGAATAGTGGGAAATATACCATACCCAGCATCCTTCATGTCAGTGTCTCCAATGACAACATTAGCGGTCTTGCCACCTTTCCTAGGATGACGCTTGTCATAGCGATTGGGGCAACTAGGAGCCCAATGATCAGGATCTCCACACACATGACAAGCACCTTTCTTCTTGTCATTCTTATTCTTGAAGTTCGTGTGCTGCACAGCCTTGTTCTTCCCATCAAACTTTGCTTTACCATCAAACTTGCCCTTGTTCTTGAACTTGTGGGGCTGAAAGTTCTTCTTCTGTACCAGATTGGCACTAGAACCTCCCTCAATACCTCGAGCACGGTTGTCCTTTGCTCTCGCCTTTTCTTCCACATCAAGAGTACCTATGAGATCCGGAATGGAAAACTCCTGCCTCTTATGCTTCAGTGAGGTAGCAAAGTTCCTTCATGTGGGAGGAAGCTTAGTGATGATACCTCCGGCAATAAACTTGTCCGGTAGGATACAATTGAAGTGCTCAAGTTCTGTAGCAAATGACTGTATCTCATGAGCTTGCTCAACCACGGAGCGCTCTTCAGTCATCCTGTAGTCATAGAATTGCTCCATTGTGTACAGCTCAGTGCCAGCATCTGAGACCCCAAACTTGGCCTCGAGTGCATTCCACATATCTTTTTCATTATAAATTGACGCATAAGCATCAACTATGTTCTCACCAAGAACACTCAAGAGAGCAGCCTTAAACAAGGTATCCATTTTCTGAAAAGCTTGTGCCTGTTGGGCATCTTGCTCTCCTTCAGGTTTGCCAAGAGTGGCGTCATAGCAGCTCATGGTCTGAAACCATAAGACTGCTCTCACACGCCATCTCTTATAGTGGATACCCTCAAACATAGGAGGTCTCATGGAAGCAGCAAAACCACTTGGGGTAAATTGCCTATAATAAGGTTTTTGGATTGTTGGAAATGTGAGCAATTTACCAAATAATTTTGCTAACGGAAATACTAGATAAATCATGACTAAAATAGCAAATATAAAGCAAGTCATGCAATCTGACAGAGAGAAGGTAAACATCGTCTGCATATATGAACTTGAGCTAAACACATCTAGAACAGATACTAGATGAAGTTGCTTATACGACATAGAACCTAACATACGTAGGGCAGAAACTAGAGCCAAGAACTGTAGCAGGACTTCTAACAGAAAGGAGAAGAACACGTACGACACAGCAGCAGCAGAAGCGCTGGACTTGGGGTCGGTGTCCTCGCCTGCCATGTCGTCGAGGAGGTCGTGGACGTCAGGGAAGAAGTCGTCGTCGGGGAAGTAGGCGTCGGCGACCGGATCGTCCGTGATGAAGCAGCCAGTAGTCGCGCTGAGCGCTCCCCAAAAACCTTATCACCCTTCTCCCGTACATGACTCAAAAGGTGCGGTCTCGGAGGCCTACTGTCCCGACGTGCGATGCACGCCGCAAGTCGGGATGAGGAAGACAGCAGCAGCTCAGAGATGGAACCGATGGCAAGGGAAGGAGTAGTTCTGGTGCGTCTCTCTGAGAGGAGCGACCTCCCTTTTATAGGCGCAAGAGAAGGAGGCGAGAGGCTGCGCCGGGAGCTGAAGGGAATGCGGGAGACGAAATAAACAGGCAGCAGCCAAAGAGGCGCGCCGTTCGGATTCAGTGTCCACTACAGAAAAATGTTTCAGCTTCCGAGTGACCTTTCATATACCCGTAGTGCGTGGCAAAAATTTAGACATCGGCTCGGCTCATTCCCGCAACCCGCAACCCGCGGCGCGTCGTGACGAGGCGAGGCGAGGCGTGGCGAGGCGGGCAGCGGAGGAGGAGCGCGCGTGGATGTCCCTCTTGTTCTCATGCTCATACAAGTGGGAAAAGAATATGTGGAGCCTATCCTCGGAGGGCTAGTTCGGTGGGCTGAGGGGAGAAGTTAGGCTAGATTAGTGTTCGGCTTTGCCAGTGGAGTTGGTTCTCATGTATCTTGTAACATGTAAACGCCAATGTGGAGGGGCTCTTGTCCTCATCCTCTTCCTTTAATATATACATACTCGTGCGTATTCGAGAAAAAGAATGGTTGCCCCAGGAGGAATTTTGGTACAAGACTAGATTCAGCTCGGCATCGGGGCGCTCTCCTTTTGAAAACCTTGGCATGGTGGCATCCAACAGCCACCGTGCCGGATTTGCAACAGTGGCTTGCTGAGCGTGGCACGATGCAGCAGCCGATGAGGCAACATGCATCTTGACCATGCTGCGCAGCAGAGGCATGCAGATAATTAATTGAACCAAGTCCGCAGCCGCCTCCACGAGAGGTCCTCCAGGAAAAACCTAGCCGACGCCATCACCTCCGCCTCCACCATAGATCGGGTCCCCCCCTTCAGCGGACTCAGGAGGGGTGGGGGACCGATCTATGAGTGAAGTTCTTAATAATAGTAGTGTTTTCATTAGATTGCTTTAGAATTTTGGTAGTCTTTTTGCTGGAGATGTCATCATCAACAATAAGTAATCTTCGTCCCTTCATTCGACGACGAGATCTTCTTCCCAACGTCAATGATGTTGTTGGAAAATTAAATATGTCTAGATATGGTCCTTCTGATCTTGCTTTGCCAGATCGGTTTTGGATTTATTTTTTCTCATGGTCGCCGCGAGGAGGATTGCCCTCGCAATATCTATTCCGGCTGCTACATCCTCGACAATGATGATTCGGACTCTCGGCAACCAGCAACATTGACCCGGATGTTTGGTTTTTTGTCCCTGGAATACCAGTGTTGGCACTCTTGCCAATGTTGGTTGATTACTTTAATGGGTGCGTATGTGCATCGCAGCCTTCGCATTGCGGCTCAAAGTAAAACTATGGAAGAACTCTCTTTGGTATTTACAAATTTGTGGTTTGATACCATTGTTATTTTTCCTACGATTGCCTTCAAAAAAAGTATAAGATTGTGTCATGGAAGAAGAAAGAGTCTGAAGATCTCAAAGTTTGCTCGTCTCTTGTAGACTTTGTTTTGTAATCGCTTAGAACTCATGTATCTCTATCATGTATAATTCGCTACTATAAATATATTATGGTATTGATTGTCAGAAAAAAAAAGAGGCGAGCACTTAAGAAACGTGAGGAACACAGTTTTGCCCTACTACGTTTTAACACTAGTGGCTCAACGTGCATCACACAAACCGCCGTTCGAAATTTTTGGGCCTTTCCATGTGTTGCAGCTGTGGGCGAGCTATGATCGATAATAATACTTTCTTTGTCTTAAAATACTTGGGACGGAGGGAGTAGTGTGATATTACAGTTTAGCTACACATCAGTCAACTGAGTCAAATTCAGCGTCAGTTGATTTTTGAATGAAGGAAGAAGAAGGAAGGAGAATGGGGGCCTCACCGGAGAGAAGGAAGGGGCCACCGTCATCACCCAGTGTCTATCTTAGGATTCAAGGTGGGGGCGGTGGTGGACGGCGATGGTGGGGGCCGGCGTTGGGGCGCTGGTGTGGGCATTCGCCGGAGAAAAAACTCAGTGCAGGGGGCCCTAGAGGGATGACCGGGGTGGCGGACGACCAGCGGTAGGGAGTGGTTCTGAGGAGGGCGGGAGGCGAGGCGGCGGGGGCGGCGGTTAGGTCGGTGGTGGCTGGTGGCTTAAGGAAGGAGATGTGTCGAGAGGTTGAAGAAAGATTGTGGACCATTAATTTCGCTTCCAACAGTTCAAAAATCGACTGACCTCGAATAAAAAATTCAGCCGACTGATTTCTAGCCATTCCCACGATATACCGGCTGTGGGCCAATCTTAGCGGATCATAAACCTTGTTCTTGCTTCTGTTTTCTATACTGCTCGCGCTGCACGCTATGAATTGATCACCCAACTGGCAACTGAACGGATTTATTATATTAACCAAACAAATCAAATATGGGTGATGCGGTCAACATCAGTTGCATGATCAGTACAAGAATTAAAGAAATTACATGGCACATGTGCAAATCGGTCGGCCGGCCTGGGAGACGGAGTCACGGAGATCACGGCACGGTGGCGCTCATGAATTCATGGTCGGCGACGAGCCTGGCGAGCGCGTCCGGGGCGAGGCACACCTCCAGCGCAATGCTCCCCGCGCCGCACCCGCCCTCGTAAACCGTCGCCTTCCCGGCCAGCTTGCTCCCCCCGCCGCTCCGCACCGCCACCGGCGCGCCCCACCCGAAGTCGTTGCCGTACACGTCGAACCGCGGCGAGCTCCCCGTCATCAGCAGCGCGGGAGCGCCGGCGCCCCGCGCGAGCGCCGGCGGCAACGCGAAGCTGGGCTCCCGGGCCCAGCCCGCGAGCTTCCCCCTCTCGCGCGCCGCGTGGAACGACGCCACGGCCCTGTTCAGCAGCCACGCCGCGCGGCCCAGCCCTTTCTCGAGGATCTCGCCGGCGGTGGAATCGGCCGCGACGTGCGACACTGCGCTGCCAGAGTAGGCCGCCGGCACGCCGTCCACGCGGCCCCGGCATCCGACGAGGAGGACGTACCGCGTGACCTGTTCTGGCGCCAGCCTCCAGGCGCGGCACACCGCGCGCCACAGGTGCGCGAGCACGGCCTGCAGCGAGGATATGGGGGTGCCTGAGCCAGACATCTCGGCGTTCGCCTTCGACACGAGATTCTTCACGCTCTCCCCGGAGAAACGCACGAAGCATTCCTGCACCGGTGGGCGCTGGCCATATGCACGTCGACGCTGCCCCACCATGTCGTCCAGCTTGCCCGAGGGTACAGGGATGGGGACGGCGCAGCCGTCCGGGAACCACCTCTCGAACCCCGGCAACGGCGAGGAGATCTCGCACTGGCAGCCGCCGTCGACTCTACGCCGGCTGAGCTCCGACCAGGTGTTGAACAGGTGCCAGAAGGTGGTCCCGTCGGCCACCCCGTGGTTGAGCGACATGGCAACAAAGACGCCGTCGTCGAGCTCGGTGACCTGAGCGGCCAGCACCGGGCAGGAGCCCGTGGTGGCCTCCGCGCCGAGCACCCCGTTGAGCGGGAAGAACGACCAGACCACACGCGGGATACATAGCGGAGCGGTCACGTCCGCGACGGTGACACCCGGCGCCACGGCGTGCAGGAACTCGGCGCCCTCGTCGCTGCAACGGAGCGAGATGGTTTGGCCGGCTCCGTCCCCGTCTTCGTTGACGGCGAGGCGGCCGGCGAGAGGGTAGAAGCGGCCCAGGGCGCTCGCCAGGGACGACGCGAGGCGGTCCACGACGGGGACGCTGGGTCCCTGTCCTTGGGTGGTTGCGGCGGGGGGCTTGGGCAGGAGCACGCCCTTCTGGATGTAATCCACGGCCAACATCCGGAGATCCCACGGCGTCAGGTGGATGGTCTCCGGCTTATGCTCCGGGGGCCGGCGTATGCTTGGCTCCGGGCGGACCATGCACCGGGACACGATCCGGACATCGCCCATCCTAGCTTGAGCGTGGGGTTGCCCACGCTCAAGTGCTGCCTTTATGATTATACAAGGACTTTCTTAACAGCTGTTTTGGCTAACCAACTTAATTTTAGGCCACTTTGATGCTGGTGGTGCAAAGGTAGTAGTACTAGCAAAAGGCTGGGAAAAACTGGTTGGAAAAGTGAAAATACGGAGGTGAACATGGACGCGCGCCCACTCAAATAGTAAATTCATAAAAAAACTAGGAAAAACTAAAAATTTCTGTAATTTCATGGTATGAACCTTAGTTGATCATTCTACTCACGTGTGAAGTTTTATGATATACTGACACCCATGATATTTTTAGTGAAGAAAATACAAATGCGACCACACTATTCATTAAACAATGTTTTTTAATATAGCTTCAATTAGCTTCGAGTTAATTTTGCCTAGATTACCATGGATGTGATTTCTTCGTGAAAAGTGAGTATACCGGTTGACTATCTATACTAAAAAATAAATTCAGTTTTTTTGATTTTTTGTAGCATTTTTTTCAAATTTACTATTCATAAAGGGCATGCACGCACCCATGTTCATCAAATTCGGGTCCTTGAAAAAGCTTGATCATACCAAATGCATCCTTAAACCAGGATTGCTATTTCACACCTACCAGATGTGATATTGTTAGCTCACATATACATCACTACCATCCGATTAAAGCTTTAAGATTTGTTAGGGTTGTTTGTGCCCTTTTTAGTTTTTCTTTGT
>NC_041387.1:638237552-638298144 GCF_002162155.2 Triticum dicoccoides
GGGGGGGGGATAGGTGATTTTTATGAATTCTTCACTGAGGAATTTCAGGGTGAGGAAATTCCTAAGCGAAGAACCACTTGCAGCGGAATAAGTACTCACGTATAAGCATAACAGAGCAACATCATAGTCTTCATAATAAAATGAGAGACAAACACAGAGTATAGGAAGCGTAAACATAGGATAAGCAGGATGAAGACAAGCTGACTGAAGAAATATGATTGAGGATAGAAAGTCTTCAGTCAAAGTCTTCAAACAGTAATGATTAGGTTCATCAACACATAACTGAGGAAATGAAAGGGTTGAGGAAATAGAACCAGTAGGCTTGGTGAAGATAATGATTTGGCCGACCAGTTCCAACTGCTGTGACAGTTGTACGTCTAGTTGGAGCGGCTAAGTATATATTTAAACTCGAGGACACACAGTCCCAGACACACAGTCCTCACTGTATTCTCACTGAGCTAAGATTACGTAAATCTCGCCCAACAGTAGTGGTAAGTCTTCACAAGTGACTTCCAAACCTTCACAGACTAGGTCACTCGGCGATCCACAATTCCTCTTGGATGCTCAGACTGTGACGCCTAACCGTCTGGAGGATACACAGTCCTCAAAGGTAACAAGCGTCGGTTCCACACAGGAACAATCTCTTCATTGATGCTCAATCACTTTGGGTTTGTAGGTGTTTTGGTTTTTCCTCACTTGATGATTTTCGCTCAAAGTCCTCAGAGGATGGGATGCTCTCAAATGACAAGTGTCAGTTTCTCTCGGAGCAGCCAACCAGCTAGTGGTTGTAGGGGGCGGATATTTATAGCCTAGGAAGCAGCCCGACATGATAAGACATAAATGCCCCTCCAGAATATGACCATTAGGTGGGTAGATATTTTAGGATAGCTGGCGCGTAGCACAACAACGGTCGGATATTTGAGGTTCGAATTCCTCAGCGCTATCATGTTCCTCACTGTGTAGGCAATCCGCACTGGCGAATTTCTAACTCCTCAGTCAGAAAAAATTCCTCAGGGACCAGAAGATCTTCGTCTCTGTCACTGAAGAAATTGACTGAACTGATATGACATTTCCAATGGCTTCACTCTAAGGATTGGGTAAGTGTAGGATTTTGAGATGAGCATCACTTGGAAATCAGTTTTCTTAGTATTATCTCGACCCCCTTTAATAGTACGGTGTTTCCTATTACTCAAGAAGAAAACGAAACTATGAAAACAAAAGTCTTCGCGCTTCATAATCCTCACATGAATATCCAAGTCTTCAAGGTCACACCAATTTCTTCATTTTCAAAGTCTCCAGGAGAGCCAAAGTCTTCAGCTGAAGACATTCATTTTTAGGGGTCGACTTTCACTGTAAATATCAAACTCCTCATCGACTTATAGAGCCTGTGTACACTCACAAACATATTAGTCCCTTAACTTATAAGTCTTCAATACACCAAAATCACTAAGGGGCACTAGTTGCACTTACAATCTCCCCCATTTTGGTGATTGATGACAATATAGGTTAAGTTTTCAATGGGGATAAACATATGTATTGAAAGTACTCAGAATTGAGGAATTTTATAACAAGATATAGAAGAACTCCCCCTGAAGATGTGCATAGTGAGGACTTTGCTTTTGAAGCAATGCACACTTGAAGAGTAGAATCATGGAGATCCCCCCTATATCTTATAATTTATACACGCATTTAACATATCGAATGGAGAATTTGAAATGCATGATGAAATATGGTGACTGATGTAATTTAGCATGCTTGCATAGGATAGATGAGGAAATAGCATGCAGAAAACATAGCAAAAGTATCAGGTCACCATCGGACTTAAGTTTACAACTCATTCAACAAACACTTCAGAAGAGCGAGAGTTGCAACTTAACAAAAATAAAAGACCATATAGATAGACCCGACCAACTCAAATTTCTCCCCCTGTGTCATCAAATGACCAAAAGGGATGAAAAATCAGGACTAATGCCCCTGAAGAATTTCTTCACGATGTCGAAGGAGGAGCTTCAGTTGTTGTAGTAGGGCCTGCCGCAGTGTCATCCAAATCCTCATTTTCATCCGTCTCGCGGGATGAGGAATATGAGCTGGGCACCAAAGGAGGAACTTCAAATTTCTTGAATTTCTTCGGTGGAGGTTTAGACCAGTCGAAGTCCTGTTGGAAACCCATTTGCTTAAGATCTTCATCACCATAGAGATGAGTCAGAACAGCCCAGGTGTGATCAAAAACTTCATTGAGGTAATAGTGGTTTTTCTACACAGAATTGTATGTTGCAGTCATGTTGTGAAGAATAGCGCCAAACTGATGCTTTACCCATTTGTGATTGCGATCCACCTTTTGATGAAGACTGAGGAGAAGCTCGCGATCAGTCATCACCCTTGGAGCTGTAGCTTGAGGACATTGCTTTGAAGCATTGGCGGCAGAGTCATCAGTAGCAAAGTCATCATTGGTGGAATATGAAGCAGCTTTGCGAAACTATCCATCCAATGGACGATTGCCTTCATCAATGATAGCAGTGGCCTTTCCCTTTTCATCAACTGATGAAAATGTACGGTTGAGGACTTCAATTGGGGGCAAGTAGCTGCCATGGTTGAGTGTATCAGCTTTGTAGTTGAGTGAATACCTTGATCTGAGGAATCTCATAATCCAGGGCGCGTAAGGCTTCAACTCAAAAGGAGTCATTGCAACATTCGCCAAAGTCCTCATGAAGAAATCATGGTAGTTCACGGGAATACCGTGCATGATGTTGAATAGCAGATTCTTCATGATGCCAACGACTTCTTCATCATTCCAGTCGTGGCCTTTGATTGGACTCAAAGTCTTGGTCAGAATGCGTTATACTGTCCTTGGCACATATTGCAATTCCTTCACAAGGAATTTTTTCCTTGAGGCTTGACCAGGATTCAATGGCTTCATCAGAACTTGCATGTAATGATCAGACAGCTCAGTTTCAGAATAGATGAAACGCACACCTTCTGGGGGAGGACTGACAGGCATGACATGAAGCAATTCAGTTGCCGGTGCCTTATAGTGAGTGTTTTCTGTCATCCATCCAACACCCACGAGTTCACATCTTTAGCATTGCCAGTGATGTGCAGCGTCGCATTGAATTGAAGAATGAGTTCTTCATTCCAATCACAGATGTCTGTGCAAAAATTGAGCAATCCAGCATCATGAATAGCAGCGAGGACTGGAGTGAAGTAGGGCAGTGATTCCATATCAACATGAGGAATATGCATATGGTTGAAGACTTTGTATTTGTTGAAGAGCATTGAAGGATAGAAATTGGCTTGGCTGGCAGTCCAGAAGCGCTTCCTCCTCAAGCGAGCAGAGTCATAGGGATTGTAGTCAGTGAAGAATACGTGCTCGTTGAAGAAAGCGCCAGCCTTGAATTTCGGAGTCTTGGAGAATGGATTCTTCGGAGTTGGATGAGGAGTATCTGTCAGTTGAAGAATAACATCAGGGATATCAATCTCCTGAGCCGCAGGCTGAGGAATATCAGCTTCTGCTTTAGTAGCAGCCTGGGCCTCCATTTCTTCATCAGCTTTTTCATCAGCACTAGTGGTTGGAATCTCTTCATGAATGGAAGGAGTAGGATGAATTTCATTAGAGCCCATATGAATTTCAGTGGGTACTGGGGACTGAGGAATTTGCTATAGGGGTGTGAACATGGGAGAGTTGGGGTGTTGACTTTCCCAAAAGTCATCATTCATGACAGATGTGGTGCTCCCAATGTCCACATCCTCATCCACTTCCATTTCTTCAACGCCAGCCTCTTCAGCTATGAACTAAGGCGTTGGCGATGATACCTGGGAGTTGAAGTGAGGGTATCAACTTCAATTTCTTCATCCATCTGCTCTGTGGAAGTAGCAGAGGGATCTTCTTCAGCAGATTCTTCAGGAATATGATATTCTTGACTAAAAGGAACAAGTTCCTTTGATGGCATGCTTGAGAGAGGAACAACATCAGTAGGGTTCTCAATTGAGCTCGTCAAAATCTTTGCCTTCTTGGGTGCAGAAGATTCTGAGGAAATAAATGCTTTCCTTTTCTTCAGAGCAGCTCGCTCCGCAGCCTTTGTTTTCTTCACTTCCAAAGCAGAAGGAAGAATTGGAGATGGTGCTGGCGTTGGTGCAGGAGGAGAAGAGGAAATTGGTTCAGTTTCTTCAGGCACAACTGATGCAGTTGGCCTATCTTGAGAAATTTCTTCAGGCACAGCTTCAGATTCTTCAGCTGTCCTGACTTGTTCTTCAAGGGCAACACTAGTGGTTGCCTTGACAGTCTCTTCAGCGACTGGAATTTCTTCAGCAGTCCTGGTGTCGGTGTCAAAACCAGCGGATCTCGGGTAGGGGGTCCCGAACTGTGCGTCTAAGGCTAATGGTAACAGGAGGCTGGGGACACGATGTTTACCCAGGTTCGGGCCCTCTCGATGGAGGTAATACCCTACTTCCTGCTTGATTGATCTTGATGATATGAGTATTACAAGAGTTGATCTACCACGAGATCAGAGAGGCTAAACCCTAGAAGCCAGCCTATGGTATGATTGTTGTTGTTTCCTACCGACTAAACCCTCCGGTTTATATAGACACCGGAGGGGGCTAGGGTTACACAGAGTCGGTTTACAGAGGAGGAGATCTACATCCGAATCGCCAAGCTTGCCTTCCACGCCAAGGAGAGGCCCATCCGGACACGGGACGAAGTCTTCTATCTTGTATCTTCATAGTCCAACAGTCCAGCCAAAGTATATAGCCCGACTGTCGGAATACCCCCTTATCCAGGACTCCCTCAGTAGCCCCTGAACCAGGCTTCAATGACGATGAGTCTGGCGCGTAGATTGTCTTCGGCATTGCGAGGTGGGTTCCATCTCCGAATACTCCAAGATAAATTCCGAACACAAGGACCATGTCCGGCTCTGCAAGATAAAAGTACATATGCCACCGTAGAGAGAATAATAACCCACGAATCTAATCTGCTGACAACTCTTCAAAAAATGTTATCATGCCACGGTCCGGTTTTTATTCAAACCGTTTTTACAACCTGCTTCCGCACATATCGCAAGGCGGTTTCTTCAGCACGTCTTGTCAAAGCAGAGATCGTGTCCCCTTAACGCGGGATCTTTTTCAATACGGGCGTGGGTAACCCAACCGCACCGTCAATTAAGGTAAGTGGGGAACGAGCAGGCTCCGTTAGGCAAGCGGGGAGGCGTAAAGTTTTATCGCCTTTATAAAGGGAAAAGCCTCCTCCTTTCTACCCATGCCTTCTTCTACTTCTTCTCGCCCCTTTCCTTTCGCCCGAGCCCTAGCGCCCAAGCATTCATCCTTCCCACCAAAAAAGGTCCTCCGAAAATGTCTGGATCCGGAGCAGGAGGCAAGTGGATGGCCTCCTCCGTCCAGGAGAAGGATATTAAAAAGCTGCGGGCGGCCGGATATCTGGCCAAGAAAATCAGCCACCGTCTTCCAATGGCGGGACAGATTGTCCCTACTCCGGAGCCCCATGAGAGAGTCGTTTTCCTCCCCCATTTCGTCCGCGGGCTCGGGTTCCCCCTCCACCCTTTTGTTCGCGGCATCATGTATTACTACGGGATTGATTTTCACGATCTATCCCCCAATTCTTTCCTCAACATCTCGACGTTTATTGTCGTGTGCGAGGCCTTTCTCCGTATCTCGCCGCACTTCGGGCTCTGGCTCAAGATCTTCAACGTGAAGCCCAAAGTGGTGAATGGCAAACATGCCGAGTGCGGAGGCGCCATGGTGAGCAGGATGCCCAAGGTCACATGGCCGACGGGTACTTTCAACGATTCCGTCAAGGAGTGGCAGCAACAGTGGTTCTATATCACTGAGCCGTGCGGCAAAAAGTGGGCCGCTGCTCCTGAGTTTCGATCTGGAGCCCCTTTGTGGCTCACGTTCTATCCCAAGAAGGGCGTGAACTAGTCATCGTCCGATGAACTGTCAGTGATCCAGGCGCGCATGAAAGGTATGGAGGACAAGGCCATCAGGCTTGTTGACGTGGTCCAGGTGATGCTGGTCCGCCTGATCCTTCCTTGCCAGCACAGAGGCTGTGATTTGTGGGAGTATGACCCGGCCGAGCACCAGACCCCGCGGGAGCTTTTCGGCTCCTCGCACAAGGACATCTGGAAGGTGCTCTTTAAGTCCGGCAAACCATGGCCGAACTATGCGCAGACCACGGGTACCAATTGTCCCACCCCGTCAGTCCGGTAAGTCATCATCATATCTTGGCTATTCACATGTTTCATTGATATGTCCCAAGGAGATGTTTTTTAATGTGTTTCTCCACGGTTGCCTTAGGAATGGACGAAGGTGGTGGAGCGGATTCATTGTCCGGCCCCGCTGCCGGAAGAACCGGCGGGACCTCTTCTGATGAAGATGTTGGTCCTAGCGCCTTATAAGGCGCCGAAGAAAGAGGCCAACAAAAAGGCCAAGGAGACCAGGAGCGGTCTCCATAGTCGTGGTGCTTCGGACACGAAGTCCGAAGACTCCAGTGACCCTCCCTCCTCTGGAGAAAACAAGGAGGAGGAAGAGGATGAGGAGGAGGAAGAGGATGAGGAGGAAGAAAAGCCCGAGTCCCCTACGAGGGGGCGGAAGAAAAGGACAACCTCCTCATCCTTAGAGGCAGATTCGCCTAAGAGGGGAAGAACATCCATCCCCGAGGCGTCCACCATGGCTACCGACAGTAGCCCGGAGTGGGATCCTAGGGCCCAGCCCCTGGTAAAATCGTAAGTGCACGAAATCCCAACATATTCATGCATCCAGAATTTACTAGAATGTAGTATTTTGATTTGCACCGTACTTTTTACAGTCGGTGAGGTCTTCGGCCCAACAGGCCTCATCAGAGGACTCGTTGAGTTCCGATGCCTTGGAGAGTGAGACACCTCCCAGGGCCCCTTCCCTAAAGCCTGGCTATGACACCGAGGTGTCGTCAAAAAGGGACCTGAGCCAGGGGGGCGTACCTCGGGGCCCGGACACGCAGGAGCGGCGGTTCCCATGAATGTCGACGGCGGGGCGATCGTGGATCCGGCCCGCAGCCGGACACAGCCCCGGAGACCCTTAACGCTCCGAGATCAGACAGGCAACCCCTCTTGACTAGAGGGTGCGATCCTGCTTCGCCCGCGACCTCCGTCCAAGTAAAGGCGTCAGGCGGCCTATCGATAACACTAGAGAGTGCGTCCATCATTGATGAACACCGCGCCCTTATGGGCGTGGTGATAGAAAAGATTCAAGCCACCGAGAGTGGACTGAATGAATCCTGCGTCAGCCTTATAAAAGGCTTGGAGGTATGTGTGGAAGACTATCATAGTATAGATAGTAGCCCCTGATACACTGTTCAGAGAGGACAGGAACCGGACAAGGGATCAACTTCCCGTCCGCAGGAGACTTAGCTAATGACATATTTTTTTTTGTGAATCAGATGCCTGCAGCGACTGCCTCCTCTCATACTGCGGAAGTGTCTGGACTCAAGCAGAGTCTAGTGCGGGCCGAAGAGGAACTTGGCCGAGTGAAGAAGCAGCTGGAGGATAAACGAGGTATATTTTGAAAACTTTTAGTAAGTTTTAGCACAAGTAAGTAGTTGTGACTATCTTAAAGTATATATATCACGCACTCCAGGGGCAAATGCCAAAATTGAGGCGCTCAAGAAGGCTGTTGCCTTGGCCGAAAAAAAGCGGCCGCAGAGCAGGCTCTCCGTGAGAAACACGAGGCGAGGGTCGTGGAAGCTGAACAGGAGCTTCAGGAGGCCGTAGGGAGAAGCGAGAGCTTGGAGCAGAGTCTATCATTGAAAGAATGCGAACTCACCCAAGCTCTCCGGACCGCTAATGAGGCTCGGGAGGAAGCCCAGGCTGCGCTGAAAGATATCCAGGAGGCGCGGAAGATTGCGGCTGGTAAGGTTTTTTTTTTGTTCAGAGCGCCTTACGTTTTCGCAGGGAAGATTCATGGTGACCCATTGAATCCTATTTTTTCAGGGGCATTTGCGGATTTGCCGCGCAGCATATCTGATGCTGTCCAATTTTGCCGAGCTGAGAAGAAGGAAACTGCGGAGAAGCTCTTCTAGTCGCAGTATTTGGCGCCGAATTATCCGATGCCATTTGTCGACCAGCTCAAACAGCTGATCGAACTGCATCAGGCGGCCGAACTGGCCATGAAGGATTTGGTTATCCAGCTGTGGCCGGTCAATCCCATACGGAGTAGTTTCTTTTGGCTCGTGAAGCCGATTGCAAGGGCCTTCCCTCGGCTGGACGTCATTAAGCGGTCGGTTTGCATAGAAGGGGCACAAATGGCATTTTCCTGTGTGAAAGTGCACTGGGGGAAGCTTGATGCTGAGAAGCTGATGACCGAGGGGCCGCCGGAGGGGAAGGAGCACCGCAAGCCCGAACTATATTATGATGGCGTCCTGAGAGGCGCCCGCCTCATGGCCGTGGAATGTACGAAAGACATTATTTTTCCCTGAAAGCAGTTTTGCTATCCTTTGTAAGGCAAAACAGAGTCACTTATATGTAGGTGCCTGTTATGTGTAAATTTTATTCCTGCACAGCCGTTTAATATGTTAGTCTTGAGAGTTGGCCAGTCGTCGGCTTCTGCCCCCACGTAGGAACTACGGGGGTGTTCGGGATACACCTAAACACTCTTTATCCCATTCTTGGGTCCATGAAGGAGGTGTTCAGCACACGAACCAGGCAATCGGACTATAGGGCTTTATTACTCTCACTTAGCCATAGGAATTCGAGTACGGGAGGCGCAGCCCCTGGTGTTTGGAAAACCGCACGGGGGGCTCTAATAGCGCGTGATCGGTGGACCGATCCTTCGCACGCTGCATTTTATCTACTGAGGCGTTCGTCCGGCAGAACCGGGACACAATCACAGTAGTTCTCCCAGCGCTACCTTAGCCGATATTGCGGAATGTAAGGTACCTAAACATGAGAGCCGGGCAAACCCAACCAATGACTGAAGACATGATTCAGAGCTGATGCATATAATGCTATAAGTTCAGGGTGCCGAACGACCGAGAAGGTGTTCGGACTTTAGTCACCGTAGTACGGGTGCAAGGAAGTCCCTGACGTTCAAAAGGCATAACACGATGTTCGGATGCCGTTATGAAAAAATGTCATTGAGAAATAGCAGATAAGCGTCAAATGACTCTACATGCTGTATTTAAGTAATACGTCTATGCATATGAGTACGGTGCATGTTATAAAAGAGAGGCATGATGGCAGAACCTGTTGGGGCCGGGCGGTGGTTGGCTATGCGCGAGTCCGGAGGAATATCCGAATTGTATTCAGGTGGGGTGGACATCCCCCCTGTGTGCGTCCGAGCTGATTCCAAGTCACCGGTCCAGTTGTGCGCGAGGGCGAACCTGCAAATAATGCTTAAGAGGCGTGTGTGAGCAGTGGCTGAGCCGTGGATGTGATCCGTCCGGCTTATGCTGAAGGATCTGTATGAGCTATGATTAGGTTGGGGTATCATGAAGTAGTTTGGACTCCTTGTCGGTGTCCGGGAGTTTGGCTGTCGAATTTAGGTTCGATTGAAAAAACCATGACTCGCTGCTTTAGTGAATAAAGTAGCCGAATATTCTGCAGCGCCGAGGCGAAGCTCGGTCTTGACCGCAATTGTGACTTCATCACATGGGTCTTAGGTGATAATGCGTTGAGTCGCACTGTATCCTGGCGGTGCTGAGTAGCTACTACCTAGAGGTATAAGACCGAAAGTTGGTATGACATTTTTGGCTATCTGAAGACCATCTCCGGGGTGGCGGGGCCTAGGTGGCCTTCACGCCTATTTGTGACACTCTAAAATGAGTTTTTTGGTGGGTCTGATCCTCGGGTGATCGGTCCCTAGACTTGATAATCTAGGCTTCTTGCCCTGGGACTTCTTCATGCTCCTTCCGGCGCCGGCCTGCCAATTTGTTTAAAGACCCAACATTCTCTATTGGTATGATTGGTTGCCGCTCCTGGGGTATCATGAATTTGACATGGGCGGTCAAGTATGCAGTTCAAGCTGGAGGGGCCCGAGTTAAGATGTTGAAGTCTCTTCTCCCGCTCAACGGGTTGAGGATTACGGGCTCCTGTGTTGATCGCCGTTCCCTGGGCGCCATTTTTTGCCTTGGGACGCCTATATTTGTTGCACCATGGTTTGTAGGCTCTGTTTTTGTCCGCTGATGCGCCCGGGTTGCTTGCTATGTTGCTGTTTGTTATGTAGTGCTGGTCTTGTGCGCAGCCCCTTGCCGCAGTGTGCTGTCGGCGGGGTGTAGGCCTGCGTTTGATTTTCAGTGCCGCCTCCTTGAATTGAGGCAGTAGCCTGCGCTTTGGGTAGTATTTTGTATGGCATTTGAGTCTGTATTCTTCGGCTGCACGGGCCTTAGTCCGTCTGTCTGTGGGCAGATTTTTATCAGCTTGAGGTTGCTGATGTTTCTTCTTCAGGCTTCTTGCAGTGGCTATAAGCCGGCGCTTGAAGCGCTCCTGCTTTATGGGATCCTCTGGTACGCCGAAATTGTCGTCACCGAGGCTCACCTCGTCTTCGGAGGGAGGCGTATAGTTATCGTCCTCCAAGTATCCATCTGTCGCCTGTTCGTCTTGGCTAGCCTGCCCGTGTTCCTGTTCGGCTTGCTCGAAGGTGGGTTGATCAAGATCGTATTCCTCTTCGGCACCATCTGGATTTTCTTCTCCAGTGCCAGTATTGTTGTGGCGAGGCTTGGAGCGGCGCCGATGACGCCCATGTTTTGCTTTCTTCCCCGAGGGGTTATCTCCCATTGCCTCATCGCCATTGGTTTCTTTTGGAGTATTCTCCCACATCGTCGTCTATACCGTCGATGTCTTTGTAGTCGAAGTTAAGCACGTCGATCAAGTCATCGATCATGGCTATTAAGTGGGTGGTGTGTGGGTAACGAATTTCTTCGTTGCCAGCTTCCCACTCGAGCCAGACATAGTTCGGCCAGGAGTCTCCTGACAAAGAGAGAGACTTTAATGAATTCAGCACATCTCCGAAGGGTGAGTGCTGAAAGATATCTGCGGCGGCGAGCTCCATGACTAGAGCCCAGTTAGATTCGATGGGCATGGGTGCACGCGGTCCGGAACACACTACCGGAGATGAGTCCGGGGGTCCGGAGGCATAGATTTTTTTGAGGAGAGGAGTCTGCGTTCGGCTCCAACGCCGATGAGTGTGCAGCCTTTTTGGCGGGGTCCATCTACCCGTCCTCGGGAGGAACGAGCTGCTCTAGAACAAAGTCCGAAGCTATAGCAGGTGCGATGTTCTAAATACTGTCCGACTGCAGATCTAGGTCATGCACGTCGTGACTGTTCAGCGCTCCTGAAACAGGCCCGAATCCGTGGAAGATCAAGTCTCCGCGGATGTCGGCAGTGTAGTTTAAGTTTCCAAACCTAACTTGATGGCCAGGGGCATAGCTATCGATCTGTTCCAGATGGCCAAACGAGTTGGCCGGTAGTGCGAAGCCGCCGAACACGAAGATCTGTCCGGGGAGAAAAAGTCTCACCCAGGACGGTGTTGTTGAAGGTTGGAGAAGCCATCAAGCCTTACAGCGACGACACAGAGGAACTCTCAATGAAAGCACCAATGTCGGTGTCAAAACCAGCGGATCTCGGGTAGGGGGTCCCGAACTGTGCGTCTAAGGTTAATGGTAACAGGAGGCTGGGGACACGATGTTTACCCAGGTTCGGGCCCTCTCGATGGAGGTAATACCCTACTTCCTGCTTCATTAATCTTGATGATATGAGTATTACAAGAGTTGATCTACCACGAGATCAGAGAGGCTAAACCCTAGAAGCTAGCCTATGGTATGATTGTTGTTGTTTCCTACAGACTAAACCCTCCGGTTTATATAGACATCGGAGGGGGCTAGGGTTACACAGAGTCGGTTTACAGAGGAGGAGATCTACATCTGAATCACCAAGCTTGCCTTCCACGCCAAGGAGAGTCCCATCCGGACACGGGACGAAGTCTTCTATCTTGTATCTTCATAGTCCAACAGTCCGGCCAAAGTATATAGTCTGGCTGTCTGGATACCCCCTTATCCAGGACTCCCTCACCTGGTACTTGCAGTTTCATCAGCAGCCTGATTTTCATCAGTGGTGCTGGCATTTTCTTCAGTCGGCTGGGCAGAAGCTTCAGCCGGAGGAACTTCTTTAGATGAAGTGAATTTCTTCGTCAGTTTGACAAACCTGACTTTGGCTCCCAGCCACTGTGCTTTGTAAGCTTCAAATTCATCACTGAGCTTTTTGATCTCAGCTTGCAGAGCGAGGAGTTGTTCAGGTGAAAGGTTGAGAATATTGTCCTTCAGATAGCGCTGTTTCTTATACTGCGATTTCTTAGCAACTCTAGCTTGATCATATTTCCACTTTTCTTCAGTTATGAATGCTGTCAGCATGTGACTTTGTCCAGGAGTGAGGCCCATCTCTGGCAAACGAGTGTTTGGATCTTTATACCAGAGGTCAATGAAATCCACGATCTTCCTCGGATCCAATAGAAGGGGCACAACACTTCCTTTGGCTCTAGTGGCCCTTTTCTGTTTGTTTCTGATGATTTTAGCTAATTCTTCATCATCAGCTTCATCATCATCAGATGGAATTTGAAAGACCACCTGCTTCTTATGAGGACTTGGTCTAGTGCCTTGTCCAGCAGTAGCTTTGGTCTTCAGCATAGTTGGGCTCTTTGAAGACAGATGCGGAATTTAAGAACTTGCAGAAGCTCCTGAGGCAATAGATATGCCTGTGGTCCTTTGGCAAGTGGCGAGATGCACAGGTGCCGAGGATTTTGCTGGAGGAGCTGAGGATTTTGCAGTCTGAGGAACTGGGGCAGCTTGAGGAATTTGCCTTGATGGCACAGAGGAGCTTGGCCGTGAGGGCATTTCTGAGGAACTTGGCCGTGAGGGCATTGCTGAGGAAATTGGTTTCTGAGTAGCCTTTTTGGGCATAGCCTTCTTGCTCGTGGTGGCCTCAGCAGCGGCAGTAGCAGAATCTTCGTTGAATTTCTTCACTGCTTCTTTTGCCTGCTTTGCCAACTTGACCTACTTCTTGGCCCATTCATCAGCATAATCATCACCACATTTAAGGCTTGTTAGATCAGCTCTTTGGCCAGGTGCCAATGGAGGTCTTGGGCATGGAGGGTTAAGAGAGAATTTCTTCATATATTTTAGAGTAACATATCTGTACTCTCTCCACTCATGTGCCCATCCGCGTTCAATCTTTTGAATGCGCACTTTGCGCTCGTTCTTGGTTTCTTTGTGATGAGTTGCCTCATCAGGCATACAGTATCCTGCATAGATGTCAGCAGGGATCTCAAAGGTAGTATTGACTTCAAGATTCTTTCCTCCCTTCTGAGGCCTTTTACCATCTGTCATTTTCTTCAGGTGGGGAATTTGAACAATAGAGTTTTCTAAGGAAGTATGCAACTTTTCTTCGAGGAACGTTTCAAATGAGTTAAGTTTATGAAAACCTAGTGATTCAACAGCAGGCATGTGTACCTGTGAACAGAGTATAGGTGCGAAGAATTTGGAGAGGTCATATGCGTTCTCAGAAGTTTTTGCAAAACGGAAAAAGTTTGAGGAAATTGACCAGTTGAGTCTTGAAGAATTTCACTAAGCGTTCTTTGACTTAGGTTCCAGAGTTGTGCGGATTGTGAAATTCACACAATTGAGGAATCTTGAAGAAAAATGTCACTTAGAGAAACAGATCAAGAGCACAAGATTGTGCGAGGTGTTTAGAGTGTGGAAGTTGAAGAATAAACACCTTTTGAAGATTTGATGAAATCATCAGTAGCAATAAGGGCAGTAAAAGTAACTTTTAATTACCCTTGCTGAAGAACACGGCGAACATGAGGTGTAGATTTACATGTTCGTCTGCTCAGATCTTCCACGCCCTAACTTGGCGGCGGAAGACAACTACGGCGGCGACGGAGTGAAGAAATCCGCGTCTGGCACGAGTACGACGGCGACGAGGTCGAGCCAGTGAAGCTCTTCCTCACCGGCGACGATGGAAGTAGCGGCGGCACTAGGTTTTGAGAGCTCGAGCGAGGGGAGTGAGGTCGAGCGGGGTAAATGCAGTTGGAGAAGGATGATGGGTATTTATAGCCACCGTGAAAAACTGTTCGCCTGAAGAATTAGGATGAACGTGCCCCTGACCCTTCTCATTCGCGCGACATGTGTCACCCACGTACAGTGAAGTGGAGATCGTGTAAGATCGTGGGTGAATAGATAAGATTTATCATGGAATGTGTACCGGTTTGAGCGCCAAAAGCCAAAAATTCATATAATAATATTTTAAAGTTTTGTTCGCAATTTCTTCAGCTGAGAAGGACATGCTACCTCTTGAGCATGCGTTGGTTTTTCCCTTGAAGAGGAAAGGGTGATGCAGCAAAGTAGCGTAAGTATTTCCCTCAGTTTTGAGAACCAAGGTTTCAATCCAGTAGGAGACTCCACGCAAGTCCCTCGTACCTACACAAACAAACAAGAACCTCGCAACCAACGCGATAAAGGGGTTGTCAATCCCTTCATGGACACTTGTGAAAGTGAGATCTGATAGAGATAATATTATAAGATTGTAAGTGCATCTAGTGCCACCCCTAGTTGGTTTTGGAGTATTGACGACAAAGTTGGTTGAGGGACTAATGCGTTTGTGAGAATTGCAGGATAACGCTGGTAGTGTCCCTTAGTGATTCGGTTTACCTACCGGAGATGACCCCTAAAAATGTATGAAGACATTAAAGACAATGGTGGTGTGTGAAGATATGCACACTGAAGTCTATGACATGAGAAGACATTGCGTGAAGACTATGGAGCGCGAAGACTGTGTGGCTTTGTTGTTTCCTTTTCTTCTTTGTTGAGTCATAGGAACCACCATACTGTTAAGTGGGGTCCAAGTGAACTAAGTCAGAGTGACTGAAGTGATGCTCAACCCAAATCCTATGTCTTCGAGCGAAGACAATGAGAGCAAATCTTATCCAGAGCTGGATGAGTCAGCTTTGCTTGTAGCCCAAGTAAAGTTGCCGCGTGTGTTTGAAATCTGACCGTTGGAACACGAGTCAGTTCCTTAGTGACCCAGGGTCATTTCGGACAAATCAGGTAGGGTTGCCTTGTGGCTATAAATAGCCCACCCCCTACACCATAAATTGGTGGCTGCTCAGAGTTAGTTTACGGCTTTTGTCGTTTTGAGAGCAACCCACCTCGAAGCCTTTGAGAGAGAAATCCTTGCGAGCACAAAGCCCAAACACCCAGAGCCAAAGAGTGTTAGGCATCACCGAAGTCTTTCTGTCTGTGTGACCTGAAGGCTTATTACACTTGAGGACTGTGTATCCTCCAGCCGGTTAGGCGTTGCGTTCTAAGCATCCTAGAGTCATTGTGGATTGCCGGGTGAACGAAGTATGTGAAGGTTCAGAAGTCTACCTTGAAGACTTACCAGAGTGATTGGGCGAGGACTAAGTGTCCTTAGCTCAAGGGGAATAAGGTGAAGACACGGTCTTCTGAGTTGAATCTCAGCCTCCCTAACCAGACGTACAGTTGTCACAGCAACTGGAACTGGTCCAACAAATCCTGTGTCTTCAACAAGTGACTGGTTCTATCTCTTCCCTCCTGTACTTTGAGTTTGTCTGCGTGAAGTCATTGCTTATCTGTCTTATCTGTTGACTTCATTGCTTGACTACTACTGTTGATTGGCTTCATGCTATCTTCCATCCTGATCCTACTACCTAGCTGCTATTAGTCTTCGTACGTTAACACTATTGCATACTTGACTATGGCTTGCTTGTTGTAGTTTATCTTCCGCTGCATATCAATTAGGTCATTTCTATTGTTTGTCTTCGAAACTTCCATGTTTTGAAGACTTTGATAAAAATCGCCTATTCACCCCCCTCTAGTCGATAACTAGCACTTTCAATTGGTATCAGAGCAAGGTACTCCCTTGTTCTATGTGATTCGGTTTAACCACCTGGAGTTTAGCTATGTCGACTGCAGGGATAATCAAAGTCTCCGCTGCTTGCCCCGTGTTCGATGGAACAGAATATCCCTACTGGAAAAATAAGATGCGCATGCATCTTGAAGCCATTGATGTCGACCTCTGGTATGTCGTTAAGAATGGCGTTCCCAAAACTGGTGAAGGTGTCACCCCTACTGATGTCAAGAAGTTCATTCAACTGGACTCGACTGCAAAGAACATCATCTGTGGTCATTTGACCAAAGGACAGTATGGCCGCGTGAGTGCTCTGGAAACGTCGAAGCTAGTCTGGGATTGGCTATCCAAGGTCAATGAAGGCGTCTCAACACAGAGAGATCAGAGGATCAGTGTTCTTCGCAGTCTCTTCAACCACTTCAAGAGAAACGACAATGAAAATGTCCAGCTCACGTTTGATCGCCTCACCGACATCACAAATGAGCTTCAGGCTCTCGGTGCCACTGAGATCACCAAGCATGAAATCATCAAGATGCTGCTGAGATCCCTTGACAGCTCCTTTGACACCCTTGCCCTCATGATACAAGAACGTCCTGACTTGAAGACTCTCGATCCGTCTGATATACTTGAGAGGCTCAACAACATGAGTTCCAGCTTTCTGAGAAAAGAGATATCTATGGCCCCAACTATGGCCGAACTCGTGCTTTGAAGGCAAAAGTTGTTTCCTCATCTGAAGAAGAAGAATCTGACTGCGGTTCTGATGATCCTGAAGACATTGGAAGGGAGCTTGCTATGCTTGTGAAGAAGTTCCAGAAATTCACCAAGAAGAAGGGCTTCAGAAAGTCTTCACGATCCAGTTCAAGAAATGATGAAGCTTCCACTCAAGACAACAACAAGAGAACATGTCACAAGTGTAAGAAGCTTGGGCACTACATCTCTGAGTGTCCTCAGTGGGACATCGAGAATAAGAAGAAGAAGAGCAAGGAATATGACTCTGATGACAAGAAGAGGAAGAAATCATCAAAGTCTTCTTCCAAGTCCACATCAAAGTCTTCATCTCATAAGAAGAGCTCATCTGGCAAGGCTCGTGCTTTTGTTGGCAAGGAAATGGATTCAAAGGAGGAGTCTGCGTCTGAGGAGGCAGAGGTGGAATCTGAAGCTGAGCCCGACTCTGGCGTTGCAAGTCTAGCTCTAGCCACAACCTACGTTGCAAAGTCCATCTTCAACACTGAAGACAATGACTCCCACACCAACGCTGATGATGACAAGGACGATCCTGCTCCCACCTACTGCTTCATGGCACGCGGTGCCAAGGTAAAATCACGCGATGCTTACTTTCAAACATCAAGTGAAGATGACTCTGATTGTGAATCTAAACCCAGCTACAAAACACTTGCTAAAATTGCTACTGAACAACAAAGGGCTATGGAACATACTCAAAAACTGTTAGACAAAAGCGATGACCTGTTGGATGCGGAAATGACACGTTCACAGTCCTTAGTTGAAGACATAAAAAATCTTCATGCTAAGTATCAAGAACTTGAAAGTCTTCATGAGACGCTCTCAACCACTTATGAAAAGCTCTCCTATGATTATCTTCAAAGGAAGCAAGAGCTTGAGAAATTGAAAGCGACTCATGAATATCTTCAAAAAGAGAATGAGTCATTTCGCACTCAACAGACCAGTCCCGCTCAGGATGGATTTGAACCACCATGCTTAAAATGCATTGAGCGTGATAATGCTGCCTCTGTTGCTGAATGTTCCACTGCTGCTACTGTTTCATTGTCTTCAGCTACTGATGTGGTTACTAACCCCTCTGCGAAGGATACCACTACTATTGCTGATGAAAATGCTAGGTTGAAGACATTGCTTGAAACAGGGATGTACAAAAGTTTGAAGGGACATCAGACACTCTGCGATGTCCTCAAAAAGCAGATTCTGAACCGAAACCCTAGGAAAGATGGTGTTGGGTTCGAGAGGAAAATGAATGCTGATGGTTCCTACTGGAAGCCTGAGCAGTTTCCCAAAACCACATGGGTTACTGCAAAGGAACCTTCAGTGGATCCATCCACTTTATCTGGCTTTACCTGTGCTAATCCTATTATCATTGATGAATCCTTTGATGCAAACTATAAACTGTTCAAAAATCAGAATGGTGAAGTGTTTGCCAGGTATATTGGTACTAACTGCAGGAATGGACCGCCAATGAAGAAGATCTGGGTTCCCAAAAGCTGTCTTGAGAATCTTCCTGTGAATGTTGTCATGACACCTCCAGGGAAGAAGACAAACCCCAGACCAAAGGCGTCACATGGTCCAACGGCTTCATACGGAAACAGGACTCACCCGAGTCACCCTAACGCCAATGTTTTGCAGGGAAATCATACTCAAACTTATGAATATGAGCGTGTGTCTTCAAACCGCTATGTTCATAGTACTAAGAACTTTTCTGCTTATTCATATGAGTATCATTCATCTCCTGCAAGGCTATTTGCTAGGGCTCCAAAGCCGAAATTCTCAGATGCTGCACTTAGACTCATTGCTTCTAAGCCACCCCTGAAAATGTGGGTGGTGAAGAAGAATTAACTCTCTTTTGCAGAATCTGGTCTCCAGCCAGCAATCAAAGGCGTCCGATATTATTGCTGGGGACCTAAAACATAAAGGGACGCATGATAAGATGACTTACTATGTATTCCACATATGAATCGATTACCTGTCATACTGTGTGCTAACTTTCATCTATGCTGTGATAATCCAAGTGTGCATCAACTGCTTATGCTTCACAACATACATTGTGAAGCCTATCCTCCTAACTGCACTGTAGGGTATGACACCTCGTGCTTCAGAATGGATTATGGACAGCGGATGCACTAATCATATGACTGGTGATCGAAGTCTTCTCATGGACTCAACCTTACGTCCATCCAACAAGAGTCAAATCACATTTGCTGACACTGGTAAAGGCAAGGTATTGGGTCTAGGTAGAGTTGCAATCTCAAAGGATCAACACATGGATAAAGTGATGCTTGTTGAATCCCTTGGATTCAACTTAATGTCTGTCTCAATGCTTTGTGACTTAAACATGATTGTGATATTCGGAAAATATCGTTGCCTTATACTAATGGAATCTGACAAGTCTCTAGTCTTTGAAGGGTATAGGAAAGGTGATCTATACATGGTAGATTTCTCAGCAGGTCCACAACTTGCCGTATGTCTTCTTGCAAAAGCTTCAGAATGCTGGCTCTGGCATCGAAGGCTGGGGCATGCTGGCATGAGGAACTTGCACACACTTGTCAAGAAGAAGCATGTCATAGGCATCGAAGGTGTCAAGTTCAAGAAAGATCATTTGTGTGGTGCCTGCGAAGCTGGGAAGATGACTAGGGCCAATCATCCCTCAAAGACAATCATGACGACATCTCAACCCTTTAAGCTGTTGCACATGGACTTATTTGGCCCTACTCACTACTCCACCCTCACAACAACGACGTGTCTCTATGGCTTCGTCATTGGTGATGACTACTCAAGATATACATGGGTGCACATAATTCTCTACAAGACTGAAGTACAAGATGTCTTCAGACAATTCGCCAATCGAGCAATGAACAATTATGGCGTCAAGATCAAGCATATCAGAAGTGATAACGGCACTGAATTCAAGAACACCGGCCTTGATCTTTATCTGGATACAATGGGAATCACTCATGAATTTTCTGCTCCATATACACCTCAGCAAAATGGCATTGTTGAGCGCAAGAACAGAACCCTCATTGAGATGGATCGAACAATGCTCGACGAGTACAAGACACCAAGAAAGTTCTGGCCTGAAGCTATTGATACTGCATGTCACATCATTATCTGTGTTTACATCCATAAGCTTCTGGGAAAAACATCCTATGAGCTCCTTACTGGCAAGAAGCCAAATGTCAGCTACTTCAGAGTCTTTGGTGCTAGGTGCTGGATCAAGGATCCCCATCACAAGTCAAAATTTGAACCCAAAGCTCACGAAGGCTTCATGCTTGGCTATGGAAAGGATTCGCACTCTTACAGAGTCTTCAACCTCTTCCACTATAAAACTGTTGAAACTGTGGACGTGTGATTTGATGAAACAAATGGCTCACAATGAGAACTCCGGCCAAGCACACTAGATGAAGCTCCTTCCAGTGAATCTATCAAGCTGATGGGAACTGTTGAAATCATGCCCTCTGAAGCACAGCCTGAAGAGGAACTTATCATTTCTGCACCAAACCAACCTGAAGACAATTCTCAGAATGAAGACAATCCTCCCAATGATGACGATAATCAGCATGAGCAAGGTCTTCGTCCAGTTCATCCTCGTGTTGCAAATGAAGTACAAATTGAGAAGATAATTGATAGCATTAATGCACCTGGTCCGCTTACTCGATCAAGAGCAACACAGTTAGCAAATTTCTGTGGGCATTTTTCATTTGTATCAATATCTGAACCCAAGAAAGTTGCTGAAGCCTTTATGGAACCTGAATGGATTCAAGCCATGCAAGAAGAACTTCAACAGTTCAAGCTGAATAATGTTTGGGAACTGGTCAAGCGCCCTGACCCTCGCAAGCATAACATTATTGGCACAAAATGGATATATCGGAACAAACAAGATGAGCATGGTCAAGTCATCAGAAACAAAGCACGTCTTGTGGCTCAAGGATATACTCAAGTTGAAGGAATTGACTTCGATGAAACATTTGCTCCTGTGGCTAGGCTTGAAGCTATTCGCATACTGCTAGCCTATGCGAATCACCACAACATCCTGCTATATCAAATGGATGTGAAAAGTGCTTTCTTCAATGGCAAGATTGAAGAAGAAGTGTATGCTGCTCAACCACCTGGCTTTGAAGATCCAAAACATCCTGATATGGTGTACAAACTAAACAAAGCACTGTATGGCCTCAAACAAGCTCCTCGCGCTTGGTATGATACAATCAAAGACTTCCTGAAGAGCAAAGGCTTCAAACCAGGATCCCTAGATCCCACACTATTCACGAAGACATATGATGGTGAACTGTTTGTGTGCCAAATATATGTGGATGACATAATCTTCGGCTGCACCAACCAGAAGTATAGTGATGAGTTTGGATACATGATGCAAGAGCAATATCAGATGTCCATGATGGGTGAGCTGAAGTTCTTCCTTGGTCTTCAAATTCGTCAGCAAAGAAATGACATCTTCATATCTCAAGAAAAATATCTCAAAGATTGCCTGAAGAAGTTCGGCATGAAAGATTGCAAAGGTTACACGACGCCAATGCCAGCCAAACATCATGTTGGTCCCGACGACAATGGTAAAGAGTTCGATCAAAAGGTATACCGCTCCATGATTGGTTCTTTACTTTACCTATGTGCATCTAGGCCAGATATTAGGCTTAGTGTTTGCATGTGTGCTCGACTCCAAGCGGCACCAAAGGAATCGCATCACTTAGCTGTGAAGCGAATTCTTAGATATTTGGCTTACACCCCAACACTCGGATTATGGTATCCAAAGGGCTCAAGGTTTGATCTGGTTGGATTCTTGGATGCTGATTATGCTGGTGACAAGGTGGATCGCAAGTCAACATCAGGAACATGTCACTTTCTGGGACGATCACTTGTCTGTTGGTCTTCAAAGAAGCAGAACTGTGTATCACTCTCAACTGCTGAATCTGAATACATTGCTGCTGGATCTTGTTGTGCTCAGCTTCTGTGGATGAAGCAAACTCTCAAGGACTATGGCATCGATCTGAAGCAAGTCCCTCTCTTCTGCGACAACGAAAGCGCCATCAAGATTGCCAACAATCCAGTTCATCACTCGAAGACAAAGCACATTGAAATTCGTCATCATTTTCTCAGAGATCATGTCATGAAGAAAGATATTGACATCATTCACGTCAACACTAAAGAGAAACTGGCAGATATCTTCACAAAGCCCTTGGATGAGAAAAGGTTTTGCAAGTTACGGTGTGAGCTAAATATCTTGGAATCCTCAAATGTCCTGTGATCAGGCACACATCCTAACACTTATGCATGTTGATGACTTAGATGTGCAACACATGAAGTAAGGTATATCTTCAATCAATGAAGACTTACTTTCTGAGTGTGAATACATTAACGTGGAATTTGACTTCGGAGCGCCAGGATAATTGTGCGCCGTGTCTGGGTCTAATACTTCCTATATGGTGAGTAACGCCACCACCAAATTTCTCTGTTTGAAGTGTTTAACTCATGGCGTTACTTTTGCAAAGACTTCGCATTTGGTTTGTCTTCAGTTTCAATTTATCTTCATGATTTTCTGCGCTATGATGATTTGATTGCATATTTGTATATACTAGTGTTCTGTCCTCTACAACATTCACTTATAGCTATGTCTTCAAGTTGAATCTTTTGAACTAAGTGAATGTGATCGGACCCTAACCTCTCTATGCTTTCTATCTCAAACTCCATCTGTCCAAATCATATGCATTCTATCGAAACTGTCGAATGTCTTCTCTGCGTCCTAGTCAGCAGAAGGCAAAGAGAAAAACATTAAATTTGTTTTAAATGACTTATCCTTATTATTGATATCCGGAGAAGCCGAAACAACTCTCCGACATGCCTGGCGGGCGTGGGAACGTGGGACAACTCTGAGTATGTTGCATGCTTGCCACGTGTCCCACGGATGTGAACAGACAAGGGCACCTGCGTAATTGCGCCGTGCCGCACACCTACTTATAAATACGTGTCCCCTGCGTTCAAGAAAACCTTCTTCCACCTCTCCACCTCGTCAAAACCCTAGCGCCACCGCTAGCTCTCGACGCCGCCGCCGACGAAGCGCTTAGCTGCCGTGACTTCTCCGACGCCGTCCTCACACCGGCCACAGGCATCATCCTCTCCTCAACCGCTGTAGGTGTCCTCCATCGCCAAGTTAGGGCACGGTGGACTGAACTGCTCGGTCTCCAAATTCTTCCCATCTAGCAGTTCTTCGTGTGGTAAATATAACTCTATTTTTACCAGCTTTTTGATCCTCAATGATTCATCCAATTTACCAAAATTGGTTTCTATCTATACAAAGTTAGATCTACTCTGTCTGCATCTCATACTGCCTAGTATATTCACTTAAGCTTCACATCTAGTTAGATTCCTCACTTGTACTTATTCACGGATTCGTACAAATCTGGAACCGACTCTCAACATATAAGTGAATGTCTTCGCAACATGAGGTCAATGTCTTCAAACTGATTTATCTTCAAAATCTTCTGAGAATGCATATCACCTCTTCCCTTCCCTCGCATCTCTAATGCTGTCACAGGTACATGTCCGTGGGAGAATCCCTAGGTTCTCATAGTCTGCATTCGTTTGCAGAATTCTTACAACAACACATTGATTCTCCTGAAGCTAGTTCCTGTCTGACCAGCAAGAGAAAGCCTTTGAAGCCTTTGAACATATTAAAACCGTTCAGTTTGAAGTTCATGGCTGCAGAGAAATCAGTAAGGAAGGGTGGCAGACAGCATCGTGGGGGAACTTCAAAGGATCTGCCTGATGATCTTGCAGAAATCTACAAAACAGATCCTGAAGAAGATTACAATCAGCGCAAGACTCGAATCCAATGGATTCGACACTATTGGGCTGAACAGTGGTACAAGTACAAGTTTGTGACCCAGGAGTACGCAGAGAAAAATGCTATCAAGAGCCCTTGGGGTGATATTCTCTATCGAGGCCTTCCCCCCAAGAACAAAGCTGAAGCCATTACACAAGAATTCTATCCTTGCATGGTCCATGGACCACAGCCTGAAGAAGCCGACCCATCATCATTGCTCTGGTGTCGTGACGACAATATCTTCAAGCGCAACTTCCAGTTTGCTAAGGCTTCGGCAAAGGAAAACAAGAAGTCATGGGGATTAGACTTCAATCCTGGCCCCTCTGTTCCCCGTGATGATGGCACACGTGAAGCTGAAGAAAACAGAATTGGCCCCTTTGCAAACCTTGATGGCCTCATCTCCTACATCTTGGTACAAGGTGCCAAAGTGGATCATTCTGACAATGATGTTGATTCTGATGAAGCCCCAGCTCCTCCTCCAAGGCCGCAGAAGCCAAAGAAGATTAAGGCTTCATCATCAGCTGCACCTCCAAAAGCTTCTCGTGTGAAGTCACTGGCCACTGCACCTCCTGAAGCCAGTGTGCAGTCTGAAGATCTTTCCCGCATCTCCAAGAAGACGGAGAAGAAAAAGAAAATCGTCAAGAGTACTGATCAGGCTCTGACTCCTGCTGCTATTCTACGTGAAGAGCCCATTGATCTGTCCAGTGATGAAGATCTTGCTGATGATGCCCTTGAGCAACTGATAAAGAGCAAGGAAGAAGCAGAAATCTTTAACAACTTGCCTCTCTTTGATGTGGCAATCATCCATAACTTCATTGATGAGTGGTTCGACACCCCCAATCTAAGCTTTGAAGATTTGCAGCTTCCCATTGGCCTCAGCGTCTCTTTCAATGGCGCCATTGCTTCTGAGCTAGCTCTTGCTCAATGCATCGTTGAGCTGAAGAACAAAATTGATTATGAGAAGGCTCAATTCAAGAAGCATGTGGCGAAGCTCAGTGTTCAAGACGTCAGAAACTTCAAGGTCATGCTGCATGAGCTTAAAGAAGCTTTTCTGAAGAAGCGCGAAGAAGCTCAAGGCTCTCGTGAGCGCATGAAGAGTTTGGCTGATAAGTGTGTGCTTGCCTACAATGAGGCTGAGAAGCGCAAGTCACTTGGCCGTCCTGGCATTGACCCCAGGATGGCTGCAAAGAAAAAGAAGAAGCTTCCTGCTGACCAGCCTGCACCTTCAAGCCAAGAAGCCCCTCGCATTATCTTCCCAAGTAGCATGACTGGCTCGAAGCCAAAGGTCACCACAACCGCTTCAGAACAGAAGAAGACGAGTGCTGCCGTGGCTGAAGCCAGAAAGAGGAAGAATACTGAAGCCTCTGATGCCACTCCCTCCAAGAAGAAGCGCAAGACCAAGAAGAATCGGGCTGCTCCCACAGAACCCCTTGTTGTTGAACCCATCTCAGTGGTTCGTCCTGCATCTGCATCCCAAGAACTTCGCATGACTGTTCATGAGCCTGCTTCCACAGAGGCTCCTGAAGCTGAAGAGATTCCAACAGTCGATCCCATCACTGCTGAAGACATTGGTCATCATGACAATGTTGAAGATGATGAAGTTCTTCCTCAAATCAAATATAATGTGGTATCATCGCCTGTTCGTACGAACAGCGAAATCATCAGCATTGGTCGTCCTCTGACGCCAATTGCTCAGGATGCTTCATGGGCTGATCGCCCGCAAGAACAAGACTCCCCCAGTACTCCCCAACAACAACAAACCACACCATCCGTACAAGTTGAAGAGGATGAGGACCTGCCCACTCCATCTCCAAAGGCGTCGCCTGTACTGAAAAGGATTCACAAAGGACCAAGGCCTCAAGTCCCTCTTCCGAGCGTTCCAGAAGGAGAAGTGCATCATCAACCTGTTGCACGTCAAGTGTTTTCAGAAGCCACTCCTGCTGTGAATGTCTCCGTGTCTGAAGCACCAGCTGCTAAACACAATCCGGCTGCATCAGCCAATGACGAACGTCAAGAAGAGCGTGTCTCTACACCCCCCATTCCTGAAGAAGTTGTTCACGATGTGAACGTGTCTGTGCCTGACCCTCCAGCTCAGCAAGTGGAGGTTGAAAACCTTGAGGCTGCCACCACCAACACCAATGAAGCCGATGACATAGTCATGGCTGAAGCAAATGTGGAGCCTGTCCCAAGACCCATACCAGAAGCCAATGCTGATACTGCACTTGAAGCTTCTGATGTGCAGCGCGAACCCACTATTGCTGCCACTGCTCCTGTTCGTCCATCAAGGCCCTATACAATCGAGCAAGCATACAACCATGGCGAGTTAATCACAGTAAGATGGCCCGTTCTGGTCCCTCCGCCTAATGTCTCTGGTCCTCAATTTGACTATCACATTGAGCATAGGCCTGCCAAGAATTCTTCATCAGGCAACTTGCTGCTTCTGGATCTGATCTGTTTGGTCTAAAGTTTTATGCTCCATGGGTCATGCGCCTCATCAAGCGACACTCATCTGTCAACTATCAACCATCTGCTCGCAATCATCTGATCTTTTTACCCGAGGATGATATGTCAGTTGAAGCCATATACTCTGACCCTGCCAATAAGCCTCTTTGTCTTCAGAATGCCGAGCACCAAAGCTTCACTCAACCCATTGAAGGTGTTCAAGAAGCAACACAAATCTATCCATTGGCTGGAAATACTCATCTGCCTCATCGAGCACCTGCTGAAGCCACTGAAAGCACCATTGCCCAAAGGCCTCGGAAGCGTTCTCGCGTTCTCAATGACTGAGAACTTCTTGTGGCCCTTCATCAGAAATAGGATAAACATCACTTTTGGCTCAAAAGACAGATGCAAAGCCTCTTGGTGGATGTCAATCGCATTCGTAACCTTGCCACCAAGAATGCCTTTGTTGCTCATGAAACTTGCCGGCGATCATGGAAGAGCCCGACCCTGCTTAGTGCTGAAGCATATCTTCAAGATGATGGCTTCACTGAAAGATTCAAGTTTGACTCCACTCCTCCACAAAATGCTGTCCTACGAAGAACTCCATCTCTTGAAGACTCTGAATATTCTTCCTCCGCGGCAACTGTCAATGCCAGAGTGATCGATGACGAAGATGATGCTACTTCACCACCTCCTACGACTGCACGCATCAACACAACACCAAGTTCGTCTGCACCACCAACCAACAACGATAACCCTACTGCTTCACCTACTCATGAGGACGAGTAGATGCTCTATGTCTTCAAACCTTTTTGGTCCTTACTGACAAAAGGGGGAGAAGCGTATGAGTTGACAGTCTTCAAGCGGGTTCATATGGGCGGTTGCATTATATTTTGCCTCGTGCTTACAACTCTTGCTTTTTAAAACATTTGGTTCTTTGAGTTGTAAGACCTAAACTTGATGGTCGTCTGCTACTTATTTTCTTTACTGTGATGCGATGATAACTTCCGCACTTAGATCATCCTGCAGACGTCCATTTTTCATTATGCATGTCATCCTATATGCTATATCATTTCATGCATGATGAATTATCTTGATAAGTTGAAGTGGATCTCCACAAGTACAACCTACCATGTGCATTTGCATTCCAAAAGCAAAATTACTTGTATATGCACATCTTCAGGGGGAGCCCTTGCTACTTATGAAGACAATTTCCTATCCTTTACAATTTCACATACTTTATCCCCGTTGAAAACTTCAACCAGTTTGTCATCAAACACCAAAAAGGGGGAGATTGTAAGTGCATCTAGTGCCACACCTAGTTGGTTTTGGAGTATTGACGACAAAGTTGGTTGAGGGACTAATGCGTTTGTGAGAATTGCAGGATAACGCAGGTAGTGTCCCTCAGTGATTCGGTTTACCTACCGGAGATGACCCCTAAAAATTTATGAAGACATTGAAGACAATGGTGGTGTGTGAAGATATTCACACTGAAGTCTATGACATGAGAAGACATTGCGTGAAGACTATGGAGCGCGAAGACTGTGTGGCTTTGTTGTTTCCTTTTCTTCTTTGTTGAGTCATAGGAACCACCGTACTGTTAAGTGGGGTCCAAGTGAACTAAGTCAGAGTGACTGAAGTGATGCTCAACCCAAATCCTATGTCTTCGAGCGAAGACAATGAGAGAAAATCTTATCCAGAGCTGGATGAGTCAGCTTTGCTTGTAGCCCAAGTAAAGTTGCCGCGTGTGTTTGAAATCTGACCGTTGGAACACGTGTCAGTTCCTTAGTGACCCAGGATCATTTCGGACAAATCAGGTCGGGTTGCCTTGTGGCTATAAATAGCCCACCCCCTACACCATAAATTGGTGGCTGCTCAGAGTTAGTTTACGGCTTTTGTCGTTTTGAGAGCAACCCACCTCGAAGCCTTTGAGAGAGAAATCCTTGCGAAGACAAAGCCCAAACACCCAGAGCCAAAGAGTGTTAGGCATCACTGAAGTCTTTCTGTCTGTGTGACCTGAAGACTTATTACACTTGAGGACTATGTATCCTCCAGCCGGTTAGGCGTCGCGTTCTGAGCATCCAAGAGTCATTGTGGATTGCTGGGTGAACGAAGTCTGTGAAGGTTCGGAAGTCTACCTTGAAGACTTACCAGAGTGATTGGGCGAGGACTAAGTGTCCTTAGCTCAAGGGGAATAAGGTGAAGACACGGTCTTCTGAGTTGAATCTTAGCCTCCCTAACCAGACGTACAGTTGTCACAGCAACTGGAACTGGTCCAACAAATCCTGTGTCTTCAACAAGTGACTGGTTCTATCTCTTCCCTCCTTTACTTTGAGTTTGTCTGCGTGAAGTCATTGCTTATATGTCTTATCTGGTTGACTTCATTGCTTGACTACTACTGTTGATTGGCTTCATACTATCTTCCATCCTGATCCTACTACCTAGCTGCTATTAGTCTTCGTACGTTAACACTATTGCATACTTGACTATGGCTTGCTTGTTGTAGTTTATCTTCCGCTGCATATCAATTAGGTCATTTCTATTGTTTGTCTTCAAAACTTCCACATTTTGAAGACTTTGATAAAAATCGCCTATTCACCCCCCTCTAGTCGATAACTAGCACTTTCAAAGATAAATATTTTTGGTATTTTTATGATATAGATTGAAAAGTAAAGATTGCAAAATAAACTATATTGGAAACTTATATGATAGAGAATAGACCCGGGGGCCATAGGTTTCACTAGTGGCTTCTCTCAAGATAGCATAAGTATTACGGTGGGTGAACAAATTACTGTCGAGCAATTGATAGAAAAGTGCATAGTTATGAGAATATCTAGGCATGATCATGTATATAGGCATCACGTCCGCAACAAGTAGACCAACTCCTGCCTGCATCTACTACTATTACTCCACACATCAACCGACTCCTGCCTGCATCTAGAGTATTAAGTTCATAAGAACAGAGTAATGCATTAAGCAAGATGACATGATGTAGAGGGATAAACTCAAGCAATATGATATACACCCCATCTTTATATCCTCGATGTCAACAATACAATACGTGCCTTGCTTTCCCTGCTGTCACTGGGAAAGGACACCGCAAGATTGAACCCAAAGCTAAGCACTTCTCCCATTGCAAGAAAGATCAATCTAGTAGGCCAAACCAAACTGATAATTCGAAGAGACTTGCAAAGATAACCAATCATACATAAAAGAATTCAAAGGAGATTCAAATATTTCTCATAGATAAACTTGATCATAAACCCACAATTCATCGGATCTCGACAAACACACCGCAAAAAGAGTTACATCGAATAGATCTCTAAGAAGCGAGGTGAACTTTGTATTGAGATTCAAAGAGAGAGAAGAAGCCATCAAGCCAATAACTATGGACCCGAAGTTCTGTGATAAACTACTCACAACTCATCGGAGAGGCCTTGGTGATGATGGAGAGGCCCTCCATGGTCGATTCCCCCTCCGGCGGAGCGTCGACGAAGGCTCCAAGATGGGATCTCGCAGATACAAAAGGTTGCGGTGGTGCAAATAGTTTTTCGTGGTGCTCCTGGATGGTTTCAGGGTACGTAGATATATATAGGCGAAGGAGGTCGGTCAGGGGAGCCACGAGGCGCCCGCGAGGCAGGGGCGCCCCCCTAGGGCGTGCCAAGCACCCTCGTGGCCGCCTTGGCTGTTTCTTGACGCCCACTCCAAGTCTCTTGGATTGAGTTTGTTCCAAAAAGATCACTCCTGAAGGTTTCATTCCGTTTGGACTCCGTTTGATATACCTTTTTTGCGGAACACTGAATTAGGCAAAAAAAAAGCAATTCGGGCTGGGCCTCCGCTTAGTAGGTTAGTCCCAAAAATGATATAAAAGTGTATATTAAAGCCCATAAACATCCAAAATGGGTAATATAATAACATGGAACAATCAAAAATTTTGGAGACGTATCAAGCATCCCCAAGCTTAATTCCTACCCGTCCTCGAGTAGGTAAATGATAAAAACAGAATTTTTGATGTGGAATGCTACCTAGCATATTTCTCAATGTAATTTTGTTAATTGTGGCATGAATGTTCAGATCCAAATGATTCAAAATAAAAGTTCATATTGACATAAGAAATAGTAATACTTCAAGCATACTAACTAAGCAATCATGTCTTCTCGAAATAACATGGCTAAAGAAAGTTCATCCCTACAAAATCATATAATTAGGCTATGTTTCATTTTCATCACACAAAATACTCCCATCAAGAACAACCCCGGTTTCAGCCAAGCAATTGGTTCATACTTTTTAACGCGCTTCAGCCTTTTTCAACTCTCACGCAATACCTAAGCGTGAGCCATGGATATAGCACTATGGGTGGAATAGAATATGATGATGGAGGTTGTGTGGAGAAGACAAAAAATGAGAAAGTCTCACATTGACGAGGCTAATCAACGGGCTATGGAGATGCCCATCAATTGATGTCAAGATGAGGAGTAGGGATTGCCATGCAACGGATGAACTAGAGCTATAAATGTATGAAAGCTCAACAAAAGAAACTAAGTGGGTGTGCATCCAACTTGCTTGCTCACAAAGACCTAGGGCATTTTGAGGAAGCCCGTCATTGGAATATACAAGCCAAGTTCTATAATGAAAAATTCGCACTAGTATATGAAAGTGACAACATAAGAGACTCTCTATATGAAGAACATGGTGCTACTTTGAAGGACAAGTGTGGAAAAGGGATAGTAACATTGCCCCCCCTTTTTTTTCTTTTTTTGGGCCTTTTTTTGGCCTTTCTTTTTTTCTTTGGCCTTTTTTTTCTTTTTGGCCTTTTTTATAAGGGACGATGCTCTAATAATGATGATCATCACACTTCTATTTATTTACAACTCATGAATTACAACTGAAACTAGAACAAGATATGACTCTATATGAATACCTCCGCCGGTGTACCGGCTGACTCAAGAGTGACATGTATGAAAAATTATGCACGGTGGCTTTGCCAAAAATACGATGTCAACTACATGATCATGCAAGGCAATATGATAATGATGATACATGTTATGATAAACGGAACGGTGGAAAGTTGCTTGGCAATATATCTCGGAATGGCTATGGAAATGCCATAATAGGTAGGTATGGTGGCTGTTTTGAGGGAGATATAAATAGGTTTATGTGTGATAGAGCGTATCATATCACGGGGTTTGGATGCACCAGTGAAGTTTGCACCAACTCTCAAGGTGAGAAAGGGCAATGCACAGTACCGAAGAGGCTAGCAATGATGGAAGGGTAAGAGTGCGTATAATCTATGGACTCACATTAGTCATAAAGAACTCATATACTTATTGCAAAAGTTTTATTAGCCCTCGAAGCAAAGTACTACTACGCATGCTCCTAGGGGGGAGGTTGGTAGGAGTTAACCATCGCGCGCCCCCCGACCTCCACACATAAGGAAGGAAATCAAAAGAGCACCCCATGCAATAAATTTGTTACACAACTTTTACCATGCGTGCATGCTACGGGACTTGCCAACTTCAACAGAAGTATTCCTCAATTTCATAATTATCCAACCAGCATTACTCTAATATTACCACCTTTATATCTCAAAACAATTATCAAGCATCAAATTGATCATAGAATCCAATTCACTTCCTATGATAGTTTTTATTATACCCAACTTGGATGCTCATCACATTAGGACCAACTTTTAGCCATAGCAAATACCATGCTGTTCTAAAAGACTCTCAAAATAATATAAGTGAAGCATGAGAGATCAACAATTTCTACAAAATCAAGCCACCGCCGTGCTCTAAAAAGTATAAGTGAAGCACATAGAGCAAAACTATCTAGCTTAAAAGATATAAGTGAAGCACATAGAGTATTCTAATAAATTTCGAATCATGTGTGTCTCTCGCAAAAGGTGTGTACAGCAAGGATGATTGTGGTGCCTCCACTTTCCTCTCGTGTTCAGTTGCTTCCTCTCTAGTGACAACATATCTTCCTTTTGCCTGATAATAAAAAAGGTAGGGAGCTGGAAGAGTAACAGGGACGACGTTGCGTCTGTCATAGATTAGTCGATAATGGAGGAATTGCACATTCCTCTCAAGAAAATGATGACTAAACATAGCTTCTTTATCCAAATAAACAGGGGGCATTATCATATCTCCTTCTCGCGGGGCTATACCAAGAAAATTAGCCACACGGGTTGCATAAATTCCTCCAAAGAAATTTCCCTTTCTACTATTATTCTGCAACCTACGTGCAACAATTGCCCCCGAGTTATAATCTTTATAACCTTTCACAACACTCTTGAGGACACAAAGATCAGGGGCACACATGTGACATACCTCGTCTTTACCGTTAATGCATCTACCAATAAAGAGAGCAAAGTAATGTAAAGCAGGAAAATGAATGCTCCCTATGGTAGCTTGTGCTACGTCCCTAGATTCTCCCACAGTAATATTCGCAAGGAAATCTCTAAATTCAGATTTGGGGGATCATTAATATTACCCCACTGCGGGAGTTTGCAAGCAGTTGTAAAATCCTCTAAGTCCATGTTATAAGATGTATCATAAATATCAAATAGGACACTAGGAGAATTACGCGTACAGTTATATTTAAACCTCCGCACAAAGGAATTAGTCAATTGAGAGTACTGAGGACACTTATCTTGTAAGAATTCCTCCAGCTCAGCATTACGCACATACGCGTCAAATTCCTCCTTGAAGCCTGCTTCAATCATAAAATCATCGGATGTCCACTCACAAGCCCGTACATATGCATTCCTCGGCAATTCAACGTCTTGCTCACGTATAGCAATCCTTGGCCTTTTCTTCGCTGAGGAACCACCTTGGTACATTCTCCTAAGCATATTTCTTTTTCTGAAAATTTCTGAAATTTTAGTAACATCAAAATAAAAGTGCATAAAAGTAAACAAGATTGATAGAAACTACTCCTACAAGTGCCTAGAGCCCATATCATGTATTAGAATTACTTGGAACCTCAAAAATTTAACATGCAAGCTCAAGAACTGGGTCACCAAAACAGCAAGGATTTGCAATGAATAAAGCACTAGAACAAAAACTAATTGGACCAATGGAGGAGTCACATACCAAGCAACAATCTCCCAAAGCAGTTTTGTGAATGGAGCTATGAGCTAAGAGATCGAAAATCGCAGCAAAATGAGCTAGAACTCGTGCTTGAGCTAGATGGGGATTTTTTGGGTAGAAGATGGAGTGTGTGGGTGCTGGCATAAGTGGAGGGGAGCCACTAGGGGCCCACAAGACAGGGGGCGCGCCCTACAGGGGGGGCGCCCTCCTCTCTCGTGGCCTGGTGCTTGCCCCTTTTGCAGTGTTTTCAGTGCCTAAAATCCTCAAATATTCCAGAAAAAATCATACTAAATTTGCAGGGCATTTGGAGCACTTTTATTTTCGGACTATTTTTTATTGCATGGATAATTCAGAAAACAGACGAATAATACTATATTTGCTTTATTTATTCTAAATAACAGAAAGTAAAAAGAGGGTACAGAAGGTTGTGCCTTCTAGTTTCATCCATCTCGTGGTCATCAAAATGAACCCGCTAACAAGGTTGATCAAGTCTTGTTAACAAACTCATTCCGAATAACACGAAACCGGAGAAATTTCGAATAACACTAAGTTACCTCAATGGGGATACGAAAATCCCCAACTATAAGAATATCATACTTTTTCTTGACAGTAGGGAGAGGAAATTCAAAACCTCCAAAAATGATAGTTGGAACTTTTTCAATAGAATTGATGCTATGAACTTGAGATTGTTTCCTCGGAAAGTGTACCGTATGCTCATTAAGATTAACATGAAAAGTGACATTGCCTTTGTTGCAATCAATAACATCCCCTGCAGTATTAATAAAAGGTCTACCAAGGATAATAGACATACTATCGTCCTCGGGAATATCAAGAATAACAAAGTCGGTTAAGATAGTGACATTTGCAACCACAACAGGCACATCCTCACAAATGCCGACAGGTATAGCAGTTGATTTATCAGCCATTTGCAAAGATATTTCAGTAGGTGTCAACTTATTCAATTCAAGTCTATGATATAAATAGAGAGGCATAACACTAACACCGGCTCCAAGATCACATAAAGCAGTTCTAACATAATTTCTTTTAATGGAGCATGGTATAGTTGGAACAATCGGATCTCCAAGTTTCTTTGGTATTCCACCCTTAAAAGTGTAATTGGCAAGCATGGTGGAAATTTCAGCTTCCGGTATCTTTCTTTTATTTGTGATGATATCCTTCATATATTTAGTATAAGGATTTACTTTAAGCATATCAGTTAAGCGCATACGTAAGAAAATAGGTCTAATCATTTCAGCAAAGTGCTCAAAATCCTCATCATCCTTTGACTTGGATGGTTTAGGAGGAAAGGGCATGGGTTTCTGAACCCATGGTTCTCTTTCTCTACCGTGCTTCCTAGCAACAAAATCTCTCTTATCATAATGTTGGTTTCTTGATTGTGGGTTATCAAGATCAACGACATGTTCAATCTCTACATCGTTGTTATTACTAGGTTGAGCATCAACATGAACATTATCATTAGCATTATCATCAGGTTCATGTTCATCTCCGGATTGCGTTTCAGCATCGGAGATAGAAATATCATTGGGATTCTCAAGTGTTTCTACATTTGGTTCACTAGAAGTTTGCACAGTCCTATCATTCTTCTTTTTCTTCTTCTTAGAAGAACTAGGAACATCTAGATTATTATTCTGAGAATCTTATTCAATTCTTTTAGGGTGGCCTTCAGGATACAAAGGTTCCTGAGTCATTCTACCAGTTCTAGTAGCCACTCTAACGGCAAAGTCATTTTTATTATTCAATTCATCAAGCAAATCATTTTGATCCTTGCGTACTTGCTCAGCTTGAGTAGCAACCATAGAAGCATATTTGCTAACACGGTGAAGTTCATCTTTAACTCTAGCTAGATTGTCACCTGCGCGTCGTATCTCAAAAGCATTATTCTTTAACTCTCTACCAACATAAGCATTAAAACTTTCTTGTCTAGCCATAAAGTCATAAAATTCATCTAAGCATGGGCTATGAAATTTAGTAGAGGGTATTTCAACTTTATCATATCTATAGAGAGAATTTACCTTTACTACCTGTGTCGGGTTATCAAGACAATGTGGTTCTTCAGGCGGTAAACTAAGACCATGTATTTCTTCAATAGGTGGTAAATTCTTGACTTCTTCAGCTTTAATACCTTTTTCTTTCATTGATTTCTTTGCCTCTTGCATATCTTCAGGACTGAGAAATAAAACACCTCTCTTCTTCGGAGTGGGTTTAGGAATAGGCTCAGGAGTTGGCTCAATTGGTTCAGGAATTACTTCAGGAACTGGCTGAGGAAGAGTCCAATTATTTTCATTAGTCAACATATTGTTAAATAATATTTCAGCTTCGTCGACTGTTCTTTCCCTGAAAACACAACCATCACAACTATCTAAGTGGTCCTTGGAAGCATCGGTTAGTCCATTATAAAAGATATCAAGTATTTCGTTTTTCTTAAGATGATGATCAGGCAAAGCATAAAGCAACTGGAGAAGCCTCCCCCAAGCTTCTGGGAGACTCTCTTCTTTGGTTTGCATAGAATTATATATTTCCCGCAAGGCAGCTTGTTTCTTATGAGCAGGGAAATATTTAGCAGAGAAGTAATAAATCATATCCTAGGGACTACGCACACAACTAGGAGCAAGAGAATTATACCAAGTCTTAGCATCACCCTTTAATGTGAACGGAAATATCTTAAGGATATATAAATAGCGAGACTTCTCATCATGAGTAAATAGGGTGGCTATATCATTCGATGTGCCACAACAGTTTCAGATTCAAGGCCATAAAAAGGATCAGATTCAACTAAAGTAATAATATCAGGATCAACAGAGAATTCATAATCCTTATCAGTAACACAGATAGGTGAAGTAGCAAAAGTAGGATCGGGTTTCATCCTAGCATTAAGAGACTGCTGCTTCCATTTAGCTAATAATTTCTTAAGATCATTTCTATCATTGCAAGCAAGAATAGCTTCAACAGCTTCTTTGTTCATAACATAACCCTTAGGAACAACATGTAATACAGAATCATTGGGGGAACGTTCATCATCACTATCATCAATAATAGGTTCTTCAATATTTTCATTCCCCCAAACTCTAGCAAGTTGTTCATCAAGAAATTCACCTAATGGCAAAGTAGTATCACGCACAGAAGTAGTTTCATCATGCATAGCAGAAGTGGCATCATCAATAACATGCGACATATTAGAATTCATAGCAGTAGTAGGTTAAGGTGTCGCAAGCCTATCAATAACGGAAGGAGAATCTAGTGCGGAGCTAGATGGTAGTTCCTTACCTCCCCTCGTAGTTGAGGATAAAATCTTGGTCTTAGCATCTTTCAAGTTCTTCATAGTGATCAACAGATATAAATCCCTAGCGACTCAGAGAATAGAGCTATGCTCCCCGGCAACGGCGCCAGAAATTAGTCTTGATAACCCACAAGTATAGGGGATCGCAACAACTTTCAAGGGTAGAGTATTCAACCCAAATTTATTGATTCGACACAAGGGGAGCCAAAGAATATTCTTGAGTATTAGCAGCTGAGTTGTCAATTCAACCACACCTGGATAACTTAGTATCTGCAGCAAAGTATTAGTAGCAAAAGTGGTATGATAGTAATGGTAACAGTAGCAACAGAATGGTAAATGTTTTTGGGTTTTTGTAGTAGTTGTAACAGTAGCAACGGAAAAGAAAATAAGCGAAGAACAATATATGAAAAGCTTGTAGGCAATGGATCAGTGATGGATAATTATGCCGGATGCGATTCCTCATGCAATAGTTATAACATAGGGTGATATAGAACTAGCTCCAGTTATCAATGTAATGTAGGCATGTATTCCGCAAATAGTCATACGTGCTTATGGAAAAGAACTTGCATGACATCTTTTGTCCTACCCTCCCATGGCAGCGGGGTCCTAGTGGAAACTAAGGGATATTAAGGCCTCCTTTTAATAGAGAACCGGACCAAAGCATTAACACATAGTGAATACATGAACTCCTCAAACTACGGTCATCACCGAGAAGTATCCTGATTATTGTCACTTCAGGGTTGTCGGATCATAACACATAATAGGTGACTATAGACTTGCAAGATAGGATCAAGAACACACATATATTGATGAAAACATAATAGGTTCAGATATGAAATCATGGCACTCGGGCCCTAGTGACAAGCATTAAGCATAGCAAAGTCATAGCAACATCAATCTCAGAACATAGTGGATACTAGGGATCAAACCCTAACAAAACTAACTTGATTAAATGGTAAATCTCATCCAACCCATCACCGTCCAGCAAGCCTACGATGGAATTACTCACACATGGCGGTGAGCATCAAGAAATTGGTGATGGAGGATGGTTGATGATGACAACGGCGATGAATCCCCCTCTCCGGAGCCCCGAACGGACTCTAGATCAGCCCTCCCAAGAGAGATTAGGGCTTGGCGGTGGCTTCGTATTGTAAAACGCGATGAAACTTTCTCTCTGATTTTTTCTCCGCGAGACGGTATATATGGAGTTGGAGTTGAGGTCGGAGGAGGTCCAGGGGCCCCACGAGATAAGGGGGCGCGCCCTGTCTCGTGGACAGGCCTTGGGCCCCTTGGCCCTGATTCTTTTGCCAAAAATTCTTATTGATTCTGAAAAGTCCCTCCGTGGATTTGCAGGTCATTCCGAGAACTTTTCTTTTCTACACATAAAACAACATCATGGTAGTTCTGCTGAAAACAACGTTAGTCCGGGTTAGTTTCATTCAAATCATGCAAGTTAGAGTCCAAAACAAGGGCAAAAGTGTTTGGAAAAGTAGATACGTTGGAGACGTATCAATTATCTGTTGAATATTTCGTCAGATTTTTAAAACTATGCCGAACACACAAACTGGTAGAAGAAATTCTTACCAGAAGAAGTCCTTTTGGATCCCTCTTGTTCGGCTACGTTACCCTTCATTTGGGCCTTACACTCCTCCATCTCCTGAGACAACTGGGCGTTCTTCTCTACAAGAACCTATGCATTTAACGATCCTTAAATCAGTTGTGCCAACTGTTTTAAGTCTCAGGGGCTACTAATATACATACTTGTTAAATTTCCTTACCCGTATATCCTTCACATATTGGTCCGTTGCTCTGGCAAGTCCATCTTGAGCAGCGCGGATATAGGCGTGTCCGGAATTGAAGGCATTGAACGCCTCCTCGGAAAAAATACCACCGCGGAGTACGGCCCGCCGGCGCCGGTGATTCATGGCGCTCTCCACCTCCGAATTGGTGGCAGAAAGCATATCAGTATCTCCGCAGGAGGGCAGTTCGGCACTGTCCCCACATCTGCCTCTGCTTGTGAATCCGGTCCAGGAATCCGACTGTTGGAGGCATGGTCGGTAGGGTTCCCGGGCACAGTTCGGCATTTCCTGTGAGGACGTAATTAAAGCTGTCTCGCCTCGACAAAAAGATCAAATAAATCACGGGGCAAGTTTGATGAATACCTCTGTGCCTGCGTGTCGGTCCTAACCACCTTCCTTTTAAGCCTACCTTGTCTAGGCGCCCCTTGTTGAGAAGGCCCCGCGGGTTCCGCGTGGCATCCTGACTGCCGTTTCTGTAAAAATACAGCATGTGAGCTTCATGAATTCTTTCGGAAGGTTGGAACCCCTACATTACTTACATGTGACACGGGAAGCAGTCCGGGATAATCCGTGACGATGGCTACTAAGGAGCCGTCACTGCTCGCCTGATAGAAAATCCCGTCGATGAATTCCACAGATATGTCCGGATATTCTTCAAGTCCGGGGTCGAGAGCCCGACCGGGATCCTCTGGCTGCGGAGAGGGGCTGTTGAACCCTTTCACGGCCCTCCTTAGCTCCTGTTTTGAAACGACAAGATAAATAATTACGGAAAAGAAGGTGAGAATGAATAGAGTCGAGTAAAAGATGGCGACTTACCCAGCTTCGGGGGTTATACATGGAAAATCCGTCCCACGGTTTGACGCGGAGGAACTCCTCTTCTTCTCCTTTATACAACTCGGACAGTATCCTCGCCAAAGATGTGGCGGAGTCCGGACCTTTACGACCACAACGGGAGGCATCATCTTCTCCATTGAAGTGCCACATGGGTTTTCCCCTATATTGAAGTGGCCGCACTTCCCTTATTATGCATATTGACATGACTTCGATTATCGTCAATCATGATTTGGCCAGGGTTTGTATCCGGCTCATCAGATAAAATACTTCCCTATTTTCCTCCTCTTGGGGGCTCCAAGGGCGCCAGCTTTGGCATTTCTTCAGCGGAGTATTGGTGAACTCAGGAAGGCCCGTCCGGGCTGGGTCCGAAAGGGGAACGTCATCAACATAAAACCACTCCGAGGGCCAATCTTCAGACGCCTTCTTTGGAGTACCGGACAGGTATCGGGTTTGGGCGATGCGCCATATTTCGGCTCCGCCCACTTGATATATAGATCCCTCTGGTTGCATGGGACGAGGCAAAATAACCTCTTCCATGGCTCGAAATGAGCATCGCAGCCCAGGAACAGCTCGCAGAGGGCAACGTAGCCCGCAATATGCAGTATGGAGGCAGGGGTAAGATTATGCAACTGGAGACCGTAAAACTCCAGGAGCCCACAGAGGAATGGGTGGACTGGAAACCCGACACCTCTTAGAAGATACGAGACAAGGCATACTCGCTCCCCCAGAGAAGGGTTGGGGAATCTCTTCGCTTGCTCCCCGCCATTATAGGTGGCTAGTCCAGATCGGACGGGGACCATGTATGCGGGCAGAAGAAACCCTTTGGTCTGCAGATCTATTAGGTGGCTTTGAGGGATGGAACACTTTTCCTAATCCCCTGGCTTTGGGCTGGGGGAGTGGCGAGCAGGGCTACGGCGACCGGTCATGATGGGATGGCCTCTTTTGGACGCGCTCTGCGGAATGCTTGCTTGGGGGAAGATGGTGTGATTTGGATCTGAAGATCCCCGTCTCCTCAAATAGACGGTTCATCTACGGGATTAGGGTGTCAAATGAAAAAATGCCCCGGCCCCTCGCCTTCGATCGACACGTGGAGGTGGCCATTATTGAAGCACAGAAGCCGAGGAGTACAACCTTACTGGGAGGCCGGACACTATTCGCCATGACGGGTGCACCGGATTTGGAGAAGAACCCACCTTGCAATGCCGAAGACAATCTGCGCGCCGGACTCATCGTCATTGAAGCCTGGTTCGGGGGCTACTGAGGGAGTCCTGGATAAGGGGGTATTCGGACAGTCGGACTATATACTCTGGCCGGACTGATGGACTATGAAGATACAAGATAGAAGACTTCGTCCCGTGTCCGGATGGGACTCTCCTTGGTGTGGAAGGCAAGCTTGGCGATCCGGATGTAGATCTCCTCCTCTGTAAACCGACTCTGTGTAACCCTAGACCCCTCCAGTGTCTATATAAACCGGAGGGTTTAGTCCGTAGGAGATATCATCATCATTATCATCAACAATCATACCATAGGCTAGCTTCTATGGTTTAGCCTCTCTGATCTCGTGGTAGATCCGCTCTTGTAATACTCATATCATCAAGATCAATCAAGCAGGAAGTAGGGTATTACCTCCATCGAGAGGGCCCGAACCTGGGTAAACATCGTGTCCCCAGTCTCCTGTTACCATTAGCCTTATACGCACAGTTCGGGACCCCCTACCCGAGATTCGCCGGTTTTGACACCGACACCGGCCTAGGGCAAGAGCCCAAGTAGGATCCCTCCTACTTGGGGCGCCCTAGGGCTGCTTATCCCTCCCTCCCACCTATATATACATGGGGAGGGGGCGCCTAGAACATACAACAACATCTGTTAGCCGTGTGCGGCACCTCCCTCCATAGATTACACCCTGAGTCATATTCTCGTAGTGCTTAGGCGAAGCCCTGCGTGGATCACTTCACCATCACCGCCACCACACTATCGTGTTGATGGAACTCATCTACTTCCTGGACACTTTGCTGGATCAAGAGTTCGAGGGACGTCATCGAGCTGAACGTGTGCAGAACTCGGAGGTACCATACGTTCGGTGGTTGATCGGTCGAAATGAGAAGAAGTTCAACTACATCAACCACATTGCTGAGCGCTTCCGCTTTCGGTCTATGAGGGTACGTAGACACACTCTCCCCCTCTCGTTGCTATGCATCTCCTAGATATCTCTTGCGTGAGCGTAGGATTTTTTTGAAATTGCATGCTACGTTTCCCAACAGTGGCATCCGAGCCAGGTCTATGCGTAGATGATATGCATGAGTAGAATACAAAGAGTTGTGGGCGGTGATCGTCATACTGCTTACCACTAGTTTCTTATTTAGATTCAGCGATATTGTTGGATGAAGCGGCCCAAACCAACCTTACATGACCATGTTCATGGGACCGGTTCCACCGACAGACATGCAACTAGTTTTGCATATACTTTAGTTGAATCGAATTTGACTGCGGCCGGTCCTTATTGAAACAACAAACTTGATAAACCGTTGTGGTTTTTGTATCATAGGTAAGAACGGTTCTTGCTAGAAGCCCGTAGCAGCCACGTAAAACTTGCAACAACAAAGTAGAGGACGTCTAACTTGTTTTTGCAGGGCATGTTGTGATGTCATATGGTCAAGACATGACGTGATATACGTTGTTGTATGAGATGATCAAGTTTTGTAGAAGTTATCGGCAACTGGTAGGAGCCTTATGGTTGTCGCTTTATTGTATGAAATGCAAACGACATGTAATTGCTTTACTTTGTCACTAAGCGGTAGCGATAGTTGTAGAAGCAATAGTTGGCTAGACGACCACAACGCTATGATGGAGATCAAGGTGTCGAGCCGGTGATGATGGAGATCATGACGATGCTTTGGAGATGGATATCAAAAGCACAAGATGATGATGGCCATATCATGTCACATATTTTGATTGCATGTGATGTTTATCTTTATGCATCTTATTTTGCTTAGTATGACAGTAGCATTATAAGATGATCCCTTAACTAAAATTTGAAGGTATACGTGTTCTTAAGTAATATGATTAATTGAACTTAATTTATCATGACCTTTTAGTATTTTCAAATTACGTTGTAGATCAATAGCTTGCATTGTAGCTCCCCCATCTTTGATATGTTCCTAGAGAAAACTAAGTTGAAAGATGATAGTAGCAATTATGCGGACTGGGTCGGCGATCTGAGGATATCCTCATTGCCGCACAGAAGAATTATGTCCTTGATGCACCGCTAGGTGATAGACCTATTGTAGGAGCAGATGCAGACGTTATGAACGTTTGGCAAGCTCAATATGATGACTACTTGATAGTTTAGTGTGCCATGCTTTACGGCTTAGAATTGGGGCTTCAAAGATGTTTTGGATACCACAGAGCATATGAGATGTTCCAAGAGCTGAAATTGGTATTTCAGACTCATGCCCGTGTCGAGAGGTATGAGACCTCTGACAGGTACTTTGCCTACAAGAAAGAGGAGAAAAGCTCAAATAGTGAGCATGTGCTTAGAATGTCTGGGTACTACAAATCGCTTGAATCAAGTAGGAGTTAATCTTCCAGATAAGATAGTGATTGAAAAAGATTCTCTAGTCACTATCACCAAGCTACTAGAACTTCGTGATGAACTATAATATGCAAGGGATGATGAAAACGATTCCCAAGCTTTTCGCGATGCTGAAATTGGTGAAGGTAGAAATCAAGAAGGAGCATTAAGTGGTGATGGTTAACAAGACCACTAGTTTCAAGTAAAAGGGCAAGGGAAAGAAAGGGAACTTCAAGAAGAATGGCAAACAAGTTCTCACTCCCGTGAAGAAGCCGAAAGCTAGACCTAAGCCTGAAACTAAGTGCTTCTACTGCTAAGGAAATGGTCACTGGAAGCGAAACTACCCCAAATATTTGGCGGATAAGAAGGATGGCAAAGTGAACAAAGGTATATTTGATATACATGTTATTCATGTGTACCTTACTAGTGCTCGTAGTTGCCCCTAGGTATTTGATACTTGTTCGGTTACTAAGATTAGTAACTCGAAACATGAGTTGGAGAATAAATGTAGACTAGTTGAGGGTGAAGTTATGATGTGTGTTGGAAGTGGTTCCAAGATTGATATGATCATCATCGCACACTCCCTATACTTTTGGGATTAGTGTTGAACCTAAATAAATGTTATTTGGTGTTTGTGTTGAGCATGAACAAGATAGTATCATGTTTATTGCAATACGGTTATTCATTTAAGACAGAGCATAATTGTTGTTCTGTTTACACGAATAAAACCTTCTATGCTCATACACCCAATGTGGATGGTTTATTGAATCTCGATCGTAGTGATGCACATACTCATAATATTGATGCCAAAAGATGCAAGGTTGATAATGATAGTTCAACATACTTGTGGCATTGCCGTTTAGGTCATATTGGTGTAAAGCACATGAAGAAACTCCATACATATGGGCTTTTGGAATCACTACATTATGAATCATTTGATACTTGCAAACCATGCCTCATGGGCAAGATGATTAAAACTCTGTTCTCCAGAACAATGGAGTGACCAATGACTAATTGGAAATAATACATACCGATGTATGCGGTCCGATAAGTGTTGAGACACGAGGCGAGTATCATTGTTTTCTGACCTTCACAGATGATTTGAGTAGGTATGGGCATTTGAAAAGTTCAAAGAATTTTAGAGTGAAGTGGAGAATTATCGTAACAAGAAAATAAAGTTTCTACGATCTGATCGAGGAGGAAAATATTTAAGTTATGAGTTTGGCCTTTATTTAAAACAATGTGGAATTGTCTCACAACTTAGGCCACCTGGAACACCACAGTATAATGGTGTGTCCGAATGTCGTAACCGCACTTTATTAGATATGGTGCGATATATGATGTCTCTTACCGGTTTACCACTATTGTTTTGAGGTTATTCATTGGAGACAGCCGCATTCACGTTAAATAGGGCACAATCTAAATCCGTTGAGACGACACCGTATGAACTATGGTTTGGCAAGAAACCTAAGCTCTCGTTTCTTAAAGTTTGGGCTTGCAATACTTATGTCAAAAGGCTTCAGCCTGATAAGCTCAAACCCAAATCGGAGAAGTGTGTGTTCATAGGATACCCTAAGGAAACAATTGGGTACACCTTCTACCACAGATCCGAAGGCAAGATCTTTGTTGCCAAGAATGGAACCTTTCTAGAGAAGGACTTTCTCTCGAAAGCAGTGAGTGGGAGGAAAGTAGAACTTGATGAGGTAAATGTACCTTCTCTCAATTTGGAAAGTAGCTCATCCGAGAATTCCGTTCTCGTGATGCCTACACCAACTAGGGAGGAAGCTAATGATGATGATCATGAGACTTCAGATCAAGTTACCACCAAACCTCGCAGGTCAACCAGAACACGATCAACACCAGAGTGGTATGGTAATCCTGTCCTGGAAGTCATGTTACTAGACCATGGCAAACCTATGAACTATGAAGAAGCTATGATGAGCCCAGATTCTAACAGATGGCTGGAGGCCATGAAATCTGAGATAAGATCCATATATGAGAACAGAGTATGGACTTTGGTGGATTTTCCCGATGATCGGCAATCCATAGAGAATAAATGCATCTTCAAGAAGAATACTGACGCTGATAGTAATATCACTATATACAAAGCTCGACTTTTCGCAAAAGGTTTTCGACAAAGTTCAAGGAGTTGACTACGATGAGACTTTCTCACCCGTAGCGATGCTTAAGTCTGTCCAAATCATGTTAGCAATTGCCACATTTTGTGATTATGAAATCTAACAAATGGATGTCAAAAACTACATTCCTTAATGAATATTAAAGAAGAGTTGTATATGATGCAACCATAAGGTTTTGTCAATCCTAAAGGTGCTAACAAAGTGTGCGAGCTCCAGCGATCCATCTATGGACTGATGCAAGCATCTCGGAGTTGGAATATACACTTTTATAAGGTGATAAAAGTATATGGTTTTATAAAGACCTATGGTGAAGCCTATGTTTACAACAAAGTGAGTGGGAGCTTTGTAGCTTTTCTGCTATTATACGTGGATGACATATTGTTGATTGGAAATGATATATAGCATAAAAGGATAAATGAATAAGAATTTTTCAATGAAAGACCTCAGTGAAGCTACTTACATATTGGGCATCAAGATCTATAGGGATAGATTGAGACGCTTAATAGGACTTTCACAAAGCACATACCTTGGCAAAGTTTTAAAGATGTTCAAAATGAATCAGTCAAAGAAAGGGTACTTGTCTGTATTGGAAGGTGTGAAGTTGAGTAAGACTCAAAGCATGACCACGGCAGAAGATAGAGAGAGAATGAAAGTCATTCCCTATGCCTCAGTCATAGGTTCTATAAAGTATGCCATGCTGTGTACCAAACCTGTAGTGTGCCTTGCCAATAAGTTTGGCAAGGGAGTACAATAGTGATCCAGGAGTAGATCACTAGACATCAGTCAAAATTATCCTTGAGGACTAAGGAAATGTTTCTCGGTTAGGGAGGTGACAAAGGGTTTGTTGTAAAGGGTTACAACGATGGAAGCTTTAACACTAATCTAGATGACTCTGGGTCTCAGTCTGGATACATATTGAAAGTGGGAGCAATTAGCTAGAGTAGCCCCATGCAGAGCATTGTATACATAGATATTTGCAAAATACATATGGATCTGAATGTAACATACCCGTTTACTAAACCTCTCTCACAAGCAAAACATGATCACACCTTAGTACTCTTTGGGTGTTAATCACATGGCAATGTGAACTAGATTATTAACTCTAGTAAACCTTTGGGTGTTGGTCACATGGCGATGTGAACTATGGGTGTTAATCACATTACGATGTGAGGTAATTGTGTTAACTCACATGGTGATGTGAACTAGATTATTGACTCTAGTGCAACTGGGACAGTGAAGGAAATATGCCCTAGAGGCAATAATAAAGTTGTTAATTTTATATTTCCTTATTTCACGATAAATGTTTATTATTCATGCTAGAATTGTATTAACCGAAAAATTGATACATGTGTGGATACATAGACAAAACACCGTGTCCCTAGTAAGCCTCTACTAGACTAGCTCGTTAATCAAAGATGGTTAAGTTTACTAACCATAGACATGTGTTGCCATTTGCTGAATGGGATCATGTCATTAGGAGAATGATGTGATGGACAAGACCCATCCGTTAGCTTAGCATAATGATTGTTCAGTTTTATTGCTATTGCTTTCTTCATGTCAAATACATATTCCTTCGACTATGAGATTATGCATCTTCCGGATACCATAGGAATACCTTGTGTGCTATTTAAAGTAACAACGTAACTGGGTGATTATAAAGATGCTCTACAGGTATCTCCGAAGGTGTTTGTTGGGTTGGCATAGATCGAGATTAAGATTTGTCACTCCGAGCATCAAAGAGGTATCTCTGAAGGTGTTTGTTTGGTTGGCATAGATCGAGATTAAGATTTGTCACTCCGAGTATCGGAGAGGTATCTCTGGGCCCTCTCAGTAATGCACATGATAAGAAGCCTTGCAAGCAAAGTGAATAATGAGTTAGTTGCAGGATGATGCATGATACATCTCCAACGTATCTACTTTTTATCACGCTTTTCCTCTTGTTTTGGACTCTAGTTTGCATGATTTGAATGAAACTAACCTCGAACTGACACTGTTTCAGCATAACTACCATGGTGTTGTTTTTGTGTAGAAATAAAAGTTCTCAAAATGGAACGAAACTTTGCGAGGATTTTTTATATCAATAATAAGAATTTCTGGAGCCACCTTCCGGAGAGGGGCACCTGGGTAGGCACAACCCACCAGGGCGCGCCCCCCTCTCCTAACGCACCTAGGTGGGTTGTACGCACCTGGTGGCCCCGCAGACGACCCCCTGATACTATAAAATCACATATTTCTAGAAAAAAATCAAGGAGAAAGAATTATCACGATCCACGAGATGGAGCCGCCGCCAAGCCCTGTTCTTCCTCGAGAGGGCAGATCTGGAGTTCATTTGGGGCTCTGGAGAGGGGGATCTTTGTTCTTCGTCATCACCAACCCATCTCCATCGCCAATTCCATGATGCTCCCCACCGGGAGTGAGCAATTCCTTCTTAAGCTCGTGGGTCGGTGAGGAGTTGGATGAGATTCATCATGTAATCGAGTTAGTTTTGTTAGGGCCCGATCCCTAGTATCCACTACGTTCTTAGATTGATGTTGCTATGACTTTTCTATGCTTAATGCTTGTCACTTTGGGCCCGGGTTCCATGAACTCAGATCTGAACCGTTTGTAAATTCATCATTATATCCATGTTTTAGATCCGATCTTGCAAGTTATAGTCACCTACTATGGTTATGATCTGACAACCCCGGAGTGACAACAACTTGGCCCACTCTCGGTGATGATCGTAGTTTGAGGATTTCATGTATTCACTATGTGTTAATGCTTTGTTCCAGTTCTTTATTAAAAGGAGGCCTTAATATCCCTTAGTTTCCAATATGGACCCCGCTGCCACGGGAGGGTAGGACAAAAGATGTCATGCAAGTTCTTTTAATAAAGCACATATGACTATTTACGGAATACATGCCTACTGTCACACCCTAGCTAGTCATGCATTAGAGTGTTGCATCATGTTTACTCTTTCATCAGAAACTTGAAATGGGGATCTGTGAAACCCTCAGAATCATTTTGAAAATGACCCAAATAAAAATTTCTCCAAAAGGGTCCAAGAAAATGCTCATGTTGCTCTCTGAAAATATTGGACAGAGATAAAAATCAAACCAATATTTTTAGTGGCTCATGGAAATTTATTTTGGGCATTTGGAATTAATGCATAAATATTTGCATTGGAAATATATTTCTATATATATTAATATATGTCCAAATATTATGCCAATTATAAAGGAGCTCTGGAATAATATATCTAGCCCCTGCAAAAATTGGCATAAGTTAAATAAATGATTTAATATATTATTTAAATCAAAACAAATGTCAGAAATTAGAAAAAATAAAAAAAATAAAAGGGAGAAGCTTACCTGGGCTCCTCCCTGTGCAGCCCAGCCAGCTGGCCGGCCCAGCCAGCAGGCGGCCCAGCCCGTCACCCTCCTCTGTCGTCTTCGTCCCGACAGAGGGAGGGGAGTGTGGCCGGCGCGCGCGCGCCACCGCGCCACGCCACCTCTCTCCCTGCCTGCCTGCCCTCCCCTCCTCGCCTCGATGCCCCTGGACGACGCCACGCCTCCCCCCTGCTCTCTCTCACTCGCCCTCGGCTCTTCCCTCCTCTCCCTCGCCCTCTCTCTCACACAGCCGAACACCACCGTCGCCGACGTTCGCCATAGCAGCTGTCTCCGGCCACCCCTCGCTCCCCCGACTAGCTCAGAAGCTCCGCCACAACCCCCTCTTCCTCCCCACCGCTTCACGGGCCTCCGGAAGCCCTGTATCACCGCCACGTCGCCGTTCCCCTCTTCGGGCTCCGACCATCATCGCCGTCGAATTCGCCGTCTCCAGCGCGTCTCCGAGCCCGCTTCGACGCCCACTGCAACCGCGGTGAGCCCCCGAGTCGTTTCCCCCTTCTTCCCTGGTCTTTTTCGACCTCTAGGCCTTAGCCCCACCTTGGCCGAGAGCTCCACGCCGCCGGCGATGTCGCCGTCGTGGCCACAGTCACCGTAGCGCCCAACCGAGCACACTATCGTGCTCCACGCCTCACTAGGAGCACGCAGCACGCACCAACGCCTCCTCAAACACCCTGCAACGCCGACTCCGACCGCACCCGAACTCCGGCCGCCGCTCACGAGCTCCCCGTCGACGGAACCGGCCACCCCAGGCTCGGCCACCACCACCGTTCGACGCGCGGGAGCAAGAGCTCTCCAACGAGCCCAAGAACGGCCTCGCCCGTGCCCTGTAGCGCGATCCCGCATCGCGCCGCCGTCTCGGGCCTCGCCGGCGTCGTGTCGCCGGTGGGTTTGACCCACTTTGACCACGGCAGGACCCCCCTGAGTCCCTGACAGGTGGGCCCAGCCCTGTAGCTAATTAGGATTAGCGCTAACCACTGTTAGTTAACCCCCTGACACTGACCAGTGGGCCCCAGCGCCACTAATTAGTAATTAGGATTAATTTAACCCTGTTAAACCCCCCTGTCACTGATGTGTGGACCCCACACGTCAGGTTTGACCCCAGACAGCCGCAGTTGACCACTGACGTCATGCTGACGTCATGCTGGTGCAATAAATATATTTCTGGATTTAAATTAAATCAGGAAATTCCAGAATATTATTTAAACTTCAAAAATTCATAACTTTTAATCTGTAACTCCAAATTGGACAAATTATATATGAAAAATGATCAGAAAAATCCAATCTATCCATCTGTACTATTTTCATGCATGATCAAACAAGTTAAATTGATGTTTTAAGCAGAACAAGGAAAAGCACTTTAAAAGGCCATGTTTGAGTTTGAAATTTGAATCTTTGATTCAAATTTGCTCAAATCCTTCTGGTTTTAGTTGCATTAGCCCAACACACTCATATTGCCATGTTTCATGCATGCATCATATTGTTGCACATTGTTTGGTGATGTTGTGTATCGATGTCCTTTGCGACAGGTTCTGCCTCCGAGGAGTACCGTGATTACCCTAACGAAGAACCGTATCCGTGCATCGAACCATCAGGCAAGCAACCAACCATTGATCATATCGATACAATCCCATGTTCTCGCTCCTGCTCTCTTTTACTGCATTAAGACAACGCGTTTCAAACTGCTGTGTGCTACGGTAGTTGAACCCATTTCCTCTGCATGACCTGTCATTGCCACAGTAACTAGATGAAACCCACTAGCATGTGTAGGAGTTGATTGAGCCATATGTATGTGTTGTTCCTACCTTGCTATGCCTGCTATGCTTAGAGTCGTGTCAGGTCTGGTTCATCTAGGTGATGGGCTAGAGTGAAATGTTGTCGGTAATGAGAGTGGTGTGGTGAACACGATTTGGTAAAGGTATCGATGAGAGGCCATGTAGGAGTACATGTTGGGTTGTTTCATTGAAGCCGACCTTAAGCACTGAGATCTATATGTGTGATTTAAGAATCAGCTACTACCATGCATTGGGCCCGAAACCAATGGACCCTCTCGGCTTCTTATTCACCCTAGTTCTCCGTCCAGGAGTTGCAAGTAGTTTCTGGTGTTTGTAGCCTACTGGAGGCCGTGGACAGCGCTGACCGTAGGGGTGGGCTGTGATGCGGTAGGTATGTGGCCGGGTGTACCGAATACCCGTTAGGTATCTCGGGAACCCTGTTCACATCGTTCGGGGCCGTATGGGAAACCTCGGCCGGACTCCCTGCGGATGGAACCTGAATAGGCGATAAACCTGGACTGGAGGCTTAGGTGATTAGGTAGGTCGTGGCCGACACCCACGTTGGGCTTCCGCTTGAAGGTTGCCGAGTACATGTCGTGTAAACGACGATAAGTGGTGAGAGCGTGTATGAAGAAGTACACCCCTGCAGGGTTAACATGATCTATTCGAATAGCCGCGTCCGCGGTAAAGGACTACTTGGTTGCCTATACAGTTCATAGACAAGTAAATGGAAACTGTTAAAAGCCTCAAGATAAGTGTGAGTGCCGAGGATGGCTCTTCCGTAGGAAGACGGAGGTGGATCCTCGGTAGTGTATTGAAGTGGTGAGTAGTGGACTCGTGTGCGCAAAACCATTTCAAGTTAGAGTATCGTAGGATAGCCTAGCCAAGAGTCAAAGCTGGCTTGCTGCAATAACTCCACCAACCCTTCTTGATAATATGCATGTATATAGGATCTGATGTAAGTCTTGCTGAGTACCTTTGTACTCATGTTGCTATAATCTACATTTTTACAGAAGACGCTACAACCCCTTCTGATGGGTTCTATGTAGACGTTGACATCAACGAGTAGGCTAAAGACCCAGGTGGTGACCCTGAGCTTGTGAAGGACCACGTAGTATAGCTAGGCTTTCCAAGCCTCTTTTATTTTACTAGTTGTCTGTACTCAGACAAGTTACTTCCGCTGCTGGTTTGTATGACTGTATGACTTGTATGTTGGGTCGTGAGACCCGTACCTTTGTGTATGATATGTATGGCTCCCTGAGCCTTAAATAAAGTACTTGTGTCGTAGAGTCATGTTGTGATGCTTCGTTGTATTTGCACATATCGAGCATATTGTGTGTATGATTGAAATGCTTGGTATGTGTGGGATCTGACTATCTAGTTGTTTATCTTTAGTAGCCTCTCTTACCGGGAAATGTCTCCTAGTGTTACCGCTGAGCCATGGTAGCTTGCTACTGCTCTGGAACACTTAGGCTGGCCGGCATGTGTCCTTCGTTCCTGTGTCTGTCCCTTCGGGGAAATGTCACGCATTGAGTACCGGAGTCCTGTTAGCCCGCTACAGCCCGGTTTACCGGAGTCCTGCTAGCCCAGTGCTACAGCCCAGACCCACTTGCTGATGACCGACACGTTCGAAGCTGGGTCATGGATGCCTGTCCCTGTAAGTCTGTGCCACTTTGGGTTTACGACTAGTCATGTCAGCCCGGGCTCTTTATCATATGGATGCTAGCGACACTATCATATACGCGAGCCAAAAGGCGCAAACGGTCCCGGGCAAAGGTAAGGCGACACCCGTGGGAACACCGTGCGTGAGGCCGCAAAGTGATATGAAGTGTTACCGGCTAGATCGATGTGACATCGAGTCGGGGTCCTGACACCTACATTATATCGATGAATTGGAGCTAGTGTCGTATCGCCCTAGGTTATAACTATCACATGATGAATATCATCCAACAAGTCACCGATTCAATTCCTATGAATTTGTCTTATATTGTTCTTGCTAAGTTACAACTGTTGCTACTGCTATCGTTACTGCTACAATATCACTGCTATCACTATTACTGTTACCGTCACTATTGTTGCTATCATCACAACTATCATACTACTGTGCTACTAATCACTTTGCTATAGATAATTAATCTCTAGGTGTGCTTGAATTGACAACCCAGCTACTAATATCTTCAAATATTCTTTGGCTCCCCTTGTGTCGAATCTATAAATTTGGGCTGAATACTCTACCCTCAAAAGCTGTTGCAATCCCCTATACTTGTGGGTTATCAAGACCTTTTTCTGGCGCCGTTGCCGGGGAGCATAGCTATATTTGTTGAATCACTTGGGATTATTAACAATTTATCGCTATGAAGAATCTGAAGGATCCAAAGACTAAGATATTTCCGTCAAGTACGAGGGGGGGGGGGTAAGAAACTGCCATCCAGTTCTGCTTTAGATTCACCTTCTTTTATGACTAAACTTGCAACACCACCACCACATGTTGTTAATTCTGATATGTCACAAGTTATTGATGATGCTACTTCTACTATGAATGATGCTTATGATGATGCTAGTACCATGCTCGATAATGATGATGTGCCACTTGGTGAATTTCTTGATGAACAAATTGCTAGAGTAATACAACATGATGTTGCTGAATCTGATGATGAGCTTGAAACTGAAACTCGTGAAACACTTGCTAGATCTAGCCCTCCTAGATATGAATTGCCAAAGGTACCAGAAGGTTATACTATGAGTGAGGAGGCAACTAGAGATATTCTTGCTTGTAAGGATAGAGATGATCTATAGAAATTATTGTGCAATTATAAGGAAAGATCTCTGAATGCTAAAATGAAATGTGATCCTATGTTTGCTACTTCACCTATTGTTATTGATGATAAGGATTATTAGTTCTCTGTTGACCCAGAGTTAATCACTTTGGTTGAATCTGATCCTTTCCATGGTTATGAAACTAAAACTGTTGTGGCACATCTTACTAAGTTGAATGATATAGCTACCCTTTTTGCTCATGATGAGAAGATTCGCTATTACTATATTCTCAAGCTATTTCCGTTCTCATTAAAGGGTGATGCTAAAGCTTGGTACAATAATCTTGCTCCTGGTTGTGTGCGTAGTCCCCAGGATATGATCTATTACTTCTCTGAAAAATATTTCCCTGCTCATAAGAAACAAACTGCCTTGCAGGAAATATTTAACTTTGTGCAAATTGAAGAAGAGAGTCTCCCACAAGCTTAGGGGAGGCTTCTCCAATTGCTTAATGCTTTGCCTAATCATCCTATTAAGAAAAATTAAATACTTGATATCTTCTATAATGGACTAACTGATGCTTCTAGGGACTTCCTAGACAGTTGTGCTGGTTGTGTTTTCAGGGAACGAACTATTGGGCAAGCTGAGGAATTATTGAATAAGATATTGAAGAATTATGATGATTGGACTTCTCCTGAAACACCTATTAAACCCACTCCGAAGAAGAGGGATATCTTATATCTTAGTCCTGAAGATATGCAAGAGGCAAAGAAATCTATGAAGGAAAAATGTATTAAGGCCGAGGATGTTAAAAATTTACCACCTATCGAAGGAATACATGAGCTTGAAGTACCATCTAATAGAGAAGGTAGTAATTTCAAAAAATTTCCTATGCACTCACATGATCGTGGTGATGCATAGCAACGAGAGGGGAGAGTGTGTCCACGTACCCTCTAGACCGAAAGCGGAAGCGTTAGCACAATGCGGTTGATGTAGTCGTACGTCTTCACGGCCCGACCGATCAAGCACCGAAACTACGGCACCTCCGAGTTCTAGCACACGTTCAGCTCGATGACGTCCCTCGACCTCCGATCCAGCTGAGTGTCGAGGGAGAGTTCCGTCAGCACGACGGCATGGTGACGATGATGATGTTCTACCGATGCAGGGCTTCGCCTAAGCACCGCTACGATATTATCGAGGTGGACTATGGTGGAGGGGAGCACCGCACATGGCTAAGATATCCAAGGGATCAATTGTTGTGTCTCTAGGTGGTGCCTCCCTCCCCGTATATAAAGGAGTGGAGGAGGGGGAGGGGGCCGGCCACCCTTGGTGCGCCCCATGAGGAGTCCTACTCCCACCGGGAGTAGGACTCCCCCCTTCCTTGTTGGAGTAGGAGAAAGGGAAGGGAGAAGGAGAAGGAAGGAAGGGGGCACCCCCTCCCTAGTCCAATTTGGACTAGTCCATGGGGAGGGGTGCGGCCACCCTTTGGGGCCTTTCTCTCCTTTCCCGTATGGCCCATTAAGGCCCAATACGAATTCTCGTAACTCTCCGGTACTCCGAACGAATCACTCGGAACCTTTCCAAAGTCCGAATATAGTCGTACAATATATCGATCTTTACGTCTCTACCATTTCGAGACTCCTCGTCACGTCCTAGATCTCATCCGGGACTCCGAACTCCTTTGGTACATCAAAACATATAAACTGATAATATAACTGTCATCTAACTTTAAGCGTGCGGACCCTATGGGTTCGAGAACAATGTAGACATGACCGAAACACGTTTCTGGTCAATAACCAATAGCGGAACCTGGATGCTCATATTGGCTCCCACATTTTCTATGAAGATCTTTATCGGTCAAACCGCATAACAACATACATTGTTCCCTTTGTCATCGGTATGTTACTTTCCCGAGATTCGATCATCAGTATCTCAATACCTAGTTCAATCTCGTTACTCGCAAGTCTCTTTACTCGTTACGTAATACATCATCCCGCAACTAACTCATTAGTTTCAATGCTTGCAAGGCTTATAGTGATGTGCATTACCGAGTGGGCCTAGAGATACCTCGCCGACAATCGGAGTGACAAATCCTAATCTCGAAATACGCCAACCCAACATGTACCTTCGGAGACACCTGTAGAGCTCCTTTATAATCACCCTGTTATGTTGTGACGTTTGGTAGAACACAAAGTGTTCCTCCGGTAAACGGGAGTTGCATAATCTCATATTCATAGGAACATGTATAAGAAGAAAGAAGTAGCAACATACTAGACGATCAAGTGCTAAGCTAACGGAATGGGTCAAGTCAATCACATCATTCTCCTAATGATGTGATCCCATTAATCAAATGACAACTCTTTGTCCATGGCTAGGAAACATAACCATCTCTGATTAATGAGCTAGTCAAGTAGAGGCATACTAGTGACACTCAGTTTGTCTATGTATTCACACATGTATCATGTTTTCGGTTAATACAATTCTAGCATGAATAATAAACATTTATCATGAAATAAGGAAATAAATAATAACTTTATTATTGCCTCTAGGGCATATTTCCTTTAGTCTCCCACTTGCACTGGAGTCAATAATCTAGTTCACATCACCATGTGATTTAACACAAATATTCACATCTGTATGTGATTAACACCCATAGTACTAAGGTATGATCATGTTTTGCTCGTGAGAGAAGTTTAGTCAAAGGGTCTGTCACATACATAGCCATATGTATTTTGCAAATATTCTATGTCTTCAATGCTCTGCACGAAGCTACTCTAGCTAATTGCTCCCACTTTCAATATGTATCCAGATTGAGACTTAGAGTCATCTGGATCAGTGTAAAAGTTTGCACTGATGTAAATTTTACGACAAACTCTTTTATCACCTCCATAATCGAGAAACATCTCCTTAGTCCTCACTAAGGATATTCTTGACCGCTGTCAGTGATCTACTATTAGATCAAAATTGTATTCCTTTGCCTAACTCAGAGCAAGGTATACAATAGGTCTGGTACACAACATAGCATACTTTATAGAACCTATGACTGAGGCATAGGTAATGACTTTCATTCTCTTTCTATTTTCTACCATGGTCGGGATTTGAGTCTTACTCAATTTCATACCTTTGCAACACAGGCAAGAACACTTTCTTTGACTGTTCCATTTTGAACTACTTCAAAATCTTGTCAAGGTATGTACTCATTGAAAAATCTTATCAAGCTTCTTGATCTATCTCTATAGATCTTGATGCTCAATGTGTAGGCAGCTTCACCGAGGTCTTTCTTTGAAAAACTCCTTTCAAATACTCCTTTATGCTTTCCAAAAAATTCTACATTATTTCTGATGAACAATATGTCATTCACATATTCTTATCAGAGAGGCTGTAGTGCTCCCACTCACTTTCTTGTAAATACGGGCCTTTCGAAAAGTCTGTATAAAACCATATGCTTTGATCAACTTATCAAAGCGTATATTCCAACTCCGAGATGCTTGCACCAGTCCATTGATGGATTGCTGGAGCTTGCATACTTTGTTAGCACCTTTAGGATTGACACAACCTTCTGGTTGTATCATATACAACACTTCTTTAAGAAATATCCATTTAAGGAATGCAGTTTTGACATCCATTTGCCAGATTTCATAAAATGTGGCAATTGCTAACATGATTCGGATAGACTTAAGCATCGTTACGAGTGAGAAAATCTCATCGTATTCAACACTTTGAACTTGTCAAAAACTTTTTTTGCAACAAGTCGAGCTTTGTAGATAGTAACACTACTATCAGTGTTCGTCTTCCTCTTGAAGATCCATTTATTTAACTTGGCTTGTTGATCATCGAGCAAGTCAACCAAAGTCCACACTTTGTTCCCATACATGGATCCCATCTCAGGTTTCATGGCCTCAAGTCATTTCACGGAATCTGGGCTCATCATCGCTTCCTCATAGTTCGTAGGTTCATCATGGTCTAGTAACATGACTTCTAGAACAAGATTACCGTACCACTTTGGTGCGGATCTTAATCTGGAAGATCTACAAATTTTGGTAGTAACTTGATCTGAGGTTTCATGATCATCATCATTAGCTTCCTCAATTGGTGTAGGAATCACTGGAACTAATTTCTGTGATGAAATACTTTCCAATTTGGGAGAAGGTACAATTGCCTTATCAAGCTCTACTTTCCTCCCACTCACTTCTTTCGAGAGAAACTCCTTCTCTAGAAAGGATCCATATTAGCAATGAATAACTTGCCTTCGGATCTGTGATAGAAGGTGTACCCAATAGTTACCTTTGGATATTCTTTGAAGATGCACTTCTCTGATTTGGGTTCGAGCTTATCAAGTTGATTTTTTTTTCACATAAGCATCGTAGCCCCAAACTTTTAAGAAATGACAACTTTGGTTTCTTGGCAAACCACAGTTCATAAGGCGTCGTCTCAACAGATTTCGATGGTGCCCTGTTTAAAGTGAATGCAACTGTCTCTAATGCATAACCCGAAAATGATAGTGGTAAATCGGTAAGAGACATCACAGATTGCACTATATCCAATAAAGTACGGTTATGACGTTCAGACACACCATTTAGTTGTGGTGTTCTAGGTGGCATGAGTTTGTGACACTATTCCACATTGTTTTAATTGAAGACCAAACTCGTAACTCATATATTTATCTCCGCGATCAAATCGCAGAAACTTTATTTTCTTGTTACGATGATTCTCCACTTCACTCTGAAATTCTTTGAACTTTTCAAATGTTTCAGACTTGTGTTTCATTAAGTAGATATACCCATATCTGCTCAAATCATCTGTGAAGGTCAGAAAATAACGATACTTGCCACGAGCATCAACACTCATTGGATCACATACATCGGTATGTATTATTTACAATAAGTCAGTAGCTCATTCCATTGTTCCGGAGAACAGAGTTTTAGTCATCTTGCCCATAAGGCACGGTTCGCAAGCATCAAATGATTCATAATCAAGTGATTCCAAAAGTCCATTTTATGGAGTTTCTTCATGCGCTTTACACTGATATGACCCAAACGGCAGTGCCACAAATATGTTGCACTATCATTATCAACTTTGCATCTTTTAAGGCATCAATATTATGAATATGTGTATCACTACGATCGAGATCCAACAAACTATTTTCATTGGGTGTATGACCATTGAAGGTTTTATTCATGTAAACAAAACAACAATTATTCTCTGACTTTAAATGAATAACCGTTTTGCAATAAACATGATCAAATCATATTCATGCTCAACACAAACGCCAAATAACATTTATTTAGGTTTAACACTTATCCCGAAAGTATTGGGAGTGTGCGATGATGATCATATCAATCTTGGAACCACTTCCAACACACATCGTCACTTCACCTTCAACTAGTTTCTGTTTATTCTGTAACTCCTGTTTCGAGTTACTAATCTTAGCAACCAAACAAGTATCAAATACTCAGGAGTTACTATAAACACTAGTAAGGTACCCATCAATAACCTGTATATCAAATATACCCTTGTTCAGTTTTGCCATCCTTCTTATCCACCAAAAATTCAGGGTATTTCCGCTTCCAATGACCATTTCCTTTGCAGTAGAAGAACTCAGTTTCAGGCTTTGGTCCAGCTTTGGGCTTCTTCACGGGAGTGATAACTTGCTTGCCATTCTACTTGAAGTTTCCCTTTCTTTCCCTTTGCCCTTTTCTTGAAACTAGTGATCTTGTCAATCATCAACACTTGATGTTCTTTCTTGATTTCTACCATCGTCGATTTTAGCATCACGAAGAGCATATGAATCGTTTTCGTCATCCCTCGCATACTATAGTTCATCATGAAGTTCTACTAACTTGGTGATGGTGACTAGAGAACTCTGTCAATCACTATCTTATCTGGAAGATTAACTCCCACTTGATTCAAGCGATTGTAGTACTCAAACAATCTAAGCACTTGCTCACTAGTTGAGCAATTCTCCTCCATCTTTTAGGCGAAGTATTTGTCAGAGGTCTCATACCTCTTGACACGGGCATGAGTATGAAATATCAATTTCATCTCATGGAACATCTCACATGTTCCGTGACGTTTCAAAAACGTTTGTAGTCCCGGTTCTAAGCCATAAAGCATGGTGCACAAAACTATAAGGTAGTCATCATATTGAGCTAGCCAAACGTTCATAACGTCTGCATCTGCTCCTGCAATAGGTCTGTCACCTAGAGGTGCATCAAGGACATAATTCTTCTATGCAGCAATGACAAAAAAACTTCAGATCACGGACAAAGTCTGCATCATTGCTACTAACATCTTTCAACTTAGTTTTCTCTAGGAACACATATAAAAACATAGCGAAGCAAAAACATAGGGAAGCAACAATGCGAGCTATTTATCTACAACATAATTTGCAAAATACTACAAGGACTAAGTTCATGATAAATTAAAGTTCAATTAATCATATTACTTAAGAACTCCCACTGAGACAGACATCTCTCTAGTCATCTAAGTGATCACGTGATCCAAATCAACTAAACCATGTCTGATCATCACGTGAGATGGAGTAGTTTTCAATGGTGAACAATACTATGTTGATCATATCTACTATATGATTCACGTTCGACCTTTCGGTCTCCATGTTCGGAGGCCATATCTGTATATCCTAGTCTCATCAAGTTTAACCTGAGTATTCCGCATGTGCAACTGTTTTGCACGCGTTGTATTTGAACATAGAGCCTATCACACCCGATCATCACGTGGTATCTTAGCACGAAGAACTTTCACAATGGTGCATACTCAGGGAGAACACTTCTTGATAATTAGTGAGAGATCATCTTAAAATGCTATCGTGAATCAAAGCAAGATAAGATTCATAAAGGATAAACATCACATGCAATCAATATAAGTGATATGATATGGCCATCATCATCTTGTGCTTGTGATCTCCATCTTCGAAGCACCATCGTGATCACCATCATCACCGGCGCGACACCTTGATCTCCATCGTAGCATCGTTGTCGTTTCGCCATCTATTGCTTCTACGACTATCGCTACCGCTTAGTGATAAAGTAAAGCAATTACAGGGCGCTTGCATTTCATACAATAAAGCGACAACCATATGGCTCCTGCCAGTTGCCGATAACTCAATTACAAAACATGATCATCTCATACAATAAAATATAGCATCACGTCTTGACCATATCACATCACAACATGCCCTGCAAAAACAAGTTAGACGTCCTCTACTTTGTTGTTGCAAATTTTACGTGGCTTCTACGGGCTGAGCAAGAACCGTTCTTACCTACGCATCAAAACTACAACGATAGTTCATCAAGTTAGTGCTGTTTTAACCTTCTCAAGGACCGGGCGTAGTGTAACGCCCCGGATACGATGCGCCAGGTGTCTGCCAGTTATTCGCCATTGTTGCCATGTCATTCACTTGCGTGTTGCATTTTATCATGTCACCATGTGCATTTCAGTTTGCATACGTGTTTGTCTCATGCATCCGAGCATTTTCCCCGTTGTCCGTTTTGCAATCTGGCGCTCCTATGTCCTCCGGCGTTCCCCTTTTGTCTCCTGTTGTGAGTGGGTGTTAAACTTTCTCGGAATGTCCTGACGCTTGCCAAGTGGCCTTGGTATAGCATCGGTAGACCGCCTGTCAAGTTTCGTGCCAATTGGAGGTCGTTTGGTACTCCAACGGTTAACCGCGTAGCCCGAAGCCCCTCTCTCTTTGCAGCCCAACACATCTTCCCAGAGCCCACCAAACCCAGCAAACTCCCCTCCATGCTCTCGGTCGTTCGATTACGATCGCGTGGCCGAAAACCGCTCCTCATTTGGACTCTCCTAGCTTCCAGAATCTATATATATGCCCCCCCCCGAAAATTCACGGATGAAAACCCTAGATCCATCCCTTCCGTGCCGCAGGACACATCCGGACCGGGCCGGACATGTCCAACCGCGCCCGCAGCTAATCTGCCCCTGCCACGTGGCGCACCGGGCCCGCGCCAGCCGATGGCCGGCCCGCGCCGGGCCCGCCCGCGCCCAAGCCGTCCTCGCC
>NC_041387.1:638298576-638317474 GCF_002162155.2 Triticum dicoccoides
CCCAGCCGCTTCCCACGCCGCCCGGCCGCTTCCCTCGCCGCCCCGGCCAACCGTGCCGCGCCGCCGCTCGGCACCCCGCCAGCGTCCCGCGCGCCGGCCGCGCCCTGCCGCCCCGCGACCTCGTCGGCGCTGCCCGCCGGCTGCCACCCGCGCCCGGCCCCGCGTCCCCTTCGCCGGAGCTCGGCCGGATCCGGTGAGATCCGGCCGGATCCGCCTCGCCCCGCCTGTCTCTGGCTTCCTCCGGCCCTCCTCGCCCCTTGCCGGAGCTCTCTCCGGCCGGATCCACTCGGGGTGGATCAGATCCACCCACGCGTCCAACCAAACACGGCATCCCTGCATCCCGGATCCCTCCGTCCCGCGTTGATTTCCACAGAGGTATAAATCTGCTAAGTCCCCAGATCTGCAATATTATTATGCCATGTTCATCGCATCATATCTCCATGCATACTGCTCCGTTTTGTGCGTGTAATATGTCAAATTGTTCGCCTCAACGAGTACTTCATTTCATTCCATATATCATGTTCATTTGATCTCATCGTGATGCCTGAATCATTGTTGCAGGAGTGCTTCATGATGTTGTCTGCTGTCTGTTAACAGAACATGCACGTTTGTCATTTTTGCCATGATTGATGTGTGCATCCTATGAGGTTGATGTCTACATGTGTTTTGAACTATGCCATGTGTTCTTTACAGAGGTGCTTACCATGTATTTTTTGATCAATGTGGTGACTAGCACAAGCATGTAAACTAGGCTTCGTGATGTTGCTGATTTTAGTCCCTGTTCTGCTGTTATTTTGATGCCATGTAAACATGATGCTACAAAGAGATCCATGCATATTTTGAGATACTTCAGTAAGGATGTTTTGAATATATGGTTGTCCTCTATCTGTTCATGCCCCTGTTTGCAATTATGGAGTAGTCTAGCATGTCATTTTCGTGCTCTACTTTTGCTACAAAATGTTTCCTGGCAGATTGTTTACATGGTATTCAATTTTGCCAAGGTTGTTGTAGTTGATCCTTGCATGCTATGGACTTGTTCTTGCCTTGGTTTGTTTCATAAACATGTTTTCCTGCTGATGCTATGCTTATCTTGTTATTCAATGACTTGTGGTGAGTGAATCGAGCTTGTTAAGTAGGGTACTTGCTGTTACTGTTTTGCTAGGCTGAATCTGTTATTTCATGATGCTATGTAAACCTGCTGCTACAAGTCAATCTATGCATAATCTGGAGATGTTCACTAAGGTTGTTTTGTTCTACATGTCATGCTATATCCATCCATGCCCCTGGTTGCATTTATGGCCTGCTTTATATTGTTGTAATCTTGCTCGAAAGTTGCTAAATAATGTTGCTGTCAGCCTGTTAACATTAAGTTCAGATGTTGCCATGTGTTTTGCTAGTGATCCATGCACCCTATGGACTTGCTCTTGCCATTCTTAGCTTCACAAACATGTCTTCTTACTGTTGGTTGCCTTACCATGCCATGTTTTGCTTTGTAGTGAGTTGCACAAGCTCATCAACATGCCTTCATATTTCTGTTTCTGCCATGTATGAATCTGTAATATAACTTGCCATGTTTACATTGGTGCCATCATATTTTCTGATCCTTTTTGGCTCATGGTCAGTAAAGGACTTTTGATCTATGCATTTATTAGTATCATTCCATGCCTTTTTTTGCCATGATAAGTTTTTGTTACATGTTGTTTGATAGCTCTAAACATTGCAACCTGATGTTAATTTCTGCAAAGTCTGAAACTGATATTATTTGCAATCTTGCCATGTGTGTTTGAGCATGTTCTAGTGATTTCTGGAGATATCTCAGTGTTCATGTTTTGTTATGCTTTACCTATACATCAAGCCCATGCCTTTTGTTTTCTTGTTGAGGTCCTGTAGCATGTTGTTTTGATGCTTGCAATATGCCTAGTTGCTGTTTTGGACAGATTGTTGCTATAACTTGTTTCATGTGTGTGTGTTGAACCGTTGCTCCGTTTTGAGTGTGCTCTATATGAAACTTTCTTAGAATTGCATGTAGTTTCATATTATCATGTTGCATCCATGTTTTGGTGTGTTTTCTTGATGTTTGGGTGCATTTTGCATCAATGCCATGTTTAACTTGCTTTGCTCATATCTTCTAGGCCGTAGCTCCAAATCTAATGAACTTTATATGTAACTTGACTAGAATCTCGTGTAGATCATCTTGGTGTATCTTAACTTGCTGTTTAACAACTTCAACTTAATGTTTGTTCAGATCTGGACCAATTTCTAAAATTGCATATGAGGACTTACCGGAATTGTTATATGTTGTTCCCGGCCTCATTTAAACTTGTCTTGATGTGTTGTTCTTGTTTGCATCATCTCTTGCCATGAGTAGCTTCTGAAGGAAATATGCCCTAGAGGCAATAATAAAGTTATTATTTATTTCCTTATAATCATGATAAATGTTTATTATTCATGCTAGAATTGTATTTTCCGGAAACATAATACATGTGTGAATACATAGACAAACAGAGTGTCACTAGTATGCCTCTACTTGACTAGCTCGTTAATCAAAGATGGTTATGTTTCCTAACCATGAACAATGAGTTGTTATTTGATTAACGAGGTCACATCATTAGTAGAATGATCTGATTGACATGACCCATTCCATTAGCTTAGCACCTGATCGTTTAGTATGTTGCTATTGCTTTCTTCATGACTTATACATGTTCCTACGACTATGAGATTATGCAACTCCCGTTTACCGGAGGAACACTTTGGGTACTACCAAACGTCACAACGTAAATGGGTGATTATAAAGGAGTACTACAGGTGTCTCCAATGGTCAATGTTGGGTTGGCGTATTTCGAGATTAGGATTTGTCACTCCGATTGTCGGAGAGGTATCTCTGGGCCCTCTCGGTAATACACATCACATAAGCCTTGCAAGCATTACAACTAATATGTTAGTTGTGAGATGATGTATTACGGAACGAGTAAAGAGACTTGCCGTTAACGAGATTGAACTAGGTATTGGATACCGACGATCGAATCTCGGGCAAGTAACATACCGATGAGAAAGGGAACAACGTATGTTGTTATGCGGTCTGACCGATAAAGATCTTCGTAGAATATGTAGGAGCCAATATGGGCATCCAGGTCCCGCTATTGGTTATTGACCAGAGACATGTCTCGGTCATGTCTACATTGTTCTCGAACCCGTAGGGTCCGCACGCTTAAGGTTACGATGACAGTTATATTATGAGTTTATGCATTTTGATGTACCGAAGGTTGTTCGGAGTCCCGGATGTGATCACGGACATGACGAGGAGTCTCGAAATGGTCGAGACGTAAAGATTGATATATTGGAAGCCTATGTTTGGACATCGGAAGTGTTCCGGGTGAAATCGGGATTTTACCAGGTTACCGGGAGGTTACCGGAACCCCCCGGGAGCCATATGGGCCATCATGGGCCTTAGTGGAAAGGAGAAAGGGGCAGCCCAAGGTGGCTGCGCCTCTTTCCCCTCCCCTAGTCCTATTAGGACTAGGAGAAGGTGGCCGGCCCCCCTCTCTCCCTTCCCCTCCGAGGAATCCTAGTTGGACTAGGATTGGGGGGAGGAATCCTACTCCCAGAGGGAGTAGGACTCTCCTGCGCCTCCCTCTTTGGCCGGCCAGCCTCCCCTCCTCTCCTCCTTTATATACGGAGGCAGGGGCACCTCTAAACACACAAGTTGCCACAAGTTGATCCACGTGATCGATTCCTTAGCCGTGTGCGGTGCCCCCTGCCACCATATTCCTCGATAATACTGTAGCGGAGTTTAGGCGAAGCCCTGCTGCTGTAGTTCATCAAGATCGTCACCACGCCGTCGTGCTGACGAAACTCTTCCCCGACACTTTGCTGGATCGGAGTCCGGGGATCGTCATCGAGCTGAACGTGTGCTCGAACTCGGAGGTGCCGTAGTTTCGGTGCTTGATCGGTTGGATCGTGAAGACGTACGACTACTTCCTTTACGTCGTGTCATCGCTTCCGCAGTCGGTCTGCGTTGGGTACGTAGACAACACTCTCCTCTCGTTGCTATGCATCACATGATCCTGTGTGCGCGTAGGAAAATTTTTGAAATTACTACGAAACCCAACAGTGGCATCTGAGCCAGGTTATTGATGTTGATGTTATATGCACGAGTAGAACACAAGTGAGTTGTGGACGATACAAGTCATACTGCCTACCAGCATGTCATATTTTGGTTCGGCGGTATTGTTGGACGAGACGACCCAGACCAACCTTACGCGTACGCTTACGCGAGACCGGTTCCCTCGACGTGCTTTGCACAGAGATGGCTTGCGGGCGACTGTCTCTCCAACTTTAGTTGAACCAAGTATGGCTACGCCCGGTCCTTGCGAAGGTTAAAACGGAGTCTATTTGACAAACTATCGTTGTGGTTTTGATGCGTAGGTGAGATTGGTTCTTACTTAAGCCCGTAGCAGCCACGTAAAACATGCAACAACAAAGTAGAGGACGTCTAACTTGTTTTTGTAGGGCATGTTGTGATGTGATATGGTCAAGGCATGATGCTGAATTTTATTGTATGAGATGATCATGTTTTGTAACCAAGTTATCGGCAACTGGCAGGAGCCATATGGTTGTCGCTTTATTGTATGCAATGCAATCGCGATGTAATGCTTTACTTTATTACTAAACGGTAGTGATAGTCGTGGAAGCATAAGATTGGCGAGACGACAACGATGCTACGATGGAGATCAAGGTGTCGCGCCGGTGACAATGGTGATCATGACGGTGCTTCGGAGATGGAGATCACAAGCACAAGATAATGATGGCCATATCATATCACTTATATTGATTGCATGTGATGTTTATCTTTTTATGCATCTTATCTTGCTTTGATTGACGGTAGCATTATAAGATGATCTCTCACTAAATTATCAAGAAGTGTTCTCCCTAAGTATGCACCGTTGCAAAAGTTCTTCGTGCTGAGACACCACGTGATGATCGGGTGTGATAGGCTCTACGTTCAAATACAACGGGTGCAAAACAGTTGCGCACGCAGAATACTCAGGTTAAACTTGACGAGCCTAGCATATGCAGATATGGCCTCGGAACACGGAGACCGAAAGGTCGAGCGTGAATCATATAGTAGATATGATCAACATAATGATGTTCACCGATGAAACTACTCCATCTCACGTGATGATCGGACATGGTTTAGTTGATTTGGATCACGTGATCACTTAGAGGATTAGAGGGATGTCTATCTAAGTGGGAGTTCTTTAATAATATGATTAATTGAACTTAAAATTTATCATGAACTTAGTCCCTGATAGTATCTTGCTTGTTTATGTTGATTGTAGATAGATGGCTCGTGCTGTTGTTCCGTTAAATTTTAATGCGTTCCTTGAGAAAGCAAAGTTGAAAGATGATGGTAGCAATTACACGGACTGGGTCCGTAACTTGAGGATTATCCTCATTGCTGCACAGAAGAATTACGTCCTGGAAGCACCGCTGGGTGACCAGGCCTGCTGCTGGAGCAACGCCAGATGTTATGAACGTCTGGCAGAGCAAAGCTGATGACTACTCGATAGTTCAGTGTGCCATGCTTTACGGCTTAGAATCGGGACTTCAACGACGTTTTGAACGTCATGGAGCATATGAGATGTTCCAGGAGTTGAAGTTAATATTTCAAGCAAATGCCCGAATTGAGAGATATGAAGTCTCCAATAAGTTCTATAGCTGCAAGATGGAAGAGAACAGTTCTGTCAGTGAGCATATACTCAAAATGTCTGGGTATAATAATCACTTGATTCAATTGGGAGTTAATCTTCCAGATGATTGCGTCATTGACAGAATTCTCCAATCACTGCCACCAAGCTACAAGAGCTTCGTGATGAACTATAATATGCAAGGGATGAACAAGACTATTCCCGAGCTCTTCGCATTGCTAAAAGCTGCGGAGGTAGAAATCAAGAAGGAGCATCAAGTGTTGATGGTTAACAAGACCACTAGTTTCAAGAAAAAGGGCAAAGGGAAGAAAAAGGGGAACTTCAAAAAGAACGGCAAGCAAGTTGCTGCTCAAGAGAAGAAACCCAAGTCTAGACCTAAGCCTGAAACTGAGTGCTTCTACTGCAAGCAGACTGGTCACTGGAAGCGGAACTGCCCCAAGTATTTGGCGGATAAGAAGGATGGCAAGGTGAACAAAGGTATATGTGATATACATGTTATTAATGTGTACCTTACCAATGCTCGCAGTAGCACCTGGGTATTTGATACTGGTTCTGTTGCTAATATTTGCAACTCGAAACAGGGACTACAGAATAAGCGGGCACTGGCAAAGGACGAGGTGACGATGCGCGTGGGAAACGGTTCCAAAGTCGATGTGATCGCGGTCGGCACGCTACCTCTACATCTACCTTCGGGATTAATATTAGACCTAAATAATTGTTATTTGGTGCCAGCGTTGAGCATGAACATTATATCTGGATCTTGTTTAATGCGAGACGGTTATTCATTTAAATCAGAGAATAATGGTTGTTCTATTTATATGAGTAATATCTTTTATGGTCATGCACCCTTGAAGAGTGGTCTATTCTTACTAAATCTCGATAGTAGTAATACACATATTCATAATGTTGAAACCAAAAGATACAGAGTTGATAATGAAAGTGCAACTTATTTGTGGCACTGTCGTTTAGGTCATATCGGTGTAAAACGCATGAAGAAACTCCATACTAATGGACTTTTGGAACCACTTGATTATGAATCACTTGGTACTTGCGAACCGTGCCTCATGGGCAAGATGACTAAAACACCGTTCCGGTACTATGGAGAGAGCAACAGATTTGTTGGAAATCATACATACCGATGTATGTGGCCCGATGAATATTGAGGCTCGTGGCGGATATCGTTATTTTCTCACCTTCACAGATGATTTGAGCAGATATGGATATATCTACTTAATGAAGCATAAGTCTGAAACATTTGAAAAGTTCAAAGAATTTCAGAGTGAAGTTGAAAATCATCGTAACAAGAAAATAAAGTTTCTACGATCTGATCGTGGAGGAGAATATTTGAGTTACGAGTTTGGTGTACATTTGAAAAACTGTGGAATAGTTTCGCAACTCACGCCCCCCGGAACACCACAGCGTAATGGTGTGTCCGAACGTCGTAATCGTACTTTACTAGATATGGTGCGATCTATGATGTCTCTTACAGATTTACCGCTATCATTTTGGGGATATGCTTTAGAGACGGCCGCATTCACGTTAAATAGGGCACCATCAAAATCCGTTGAGACGACGCCTTATGAACTATGGTTTGGCAAGAAACCAAAGTTGTCGTTTCTTAAAGTTTGGGGCTGCGATGCTTATGTGAAAAAGCTTCAACCTGATAAGCTCGAACCCAAATCGGAGAAATGTGTATTCATAGGATACCCAAAGGAAACTGTTGGGTACACCTTCTATCACAGATCCGAAGGCAAAACATTTGTTGCTAAGAATGGATCATTTCTAGAGAAGGATTTTCTCTCGAAAGAAGTGAGTGGGAGGAAAGTAGAACTTGACGAGGTAACTGTACCTGCTCCCTTACTGGAAAGTAGTTCATCACAGAAAACTGTTTCAGTGACACCTACACCAGTTAGTGAGGAAGCCAATGATAATGATCATGAAACTTCAGATCAAGATACTACTGAACTTCGTAGATCAACCAGAGTAAGATCCGCACCAGAGTGGTACGGTAATCCTGTTCTGGAGGTCATGCTACTAGATCATGATGAACCTACGAACTATGAAGAAGCGATGGTGAGCCCAGATTCCGCAAAGTGGCTAGAAGCCATGAAATCTGAGATGGGATCCATGTATGAGAACAAAGTATGGACTTTGGTTGACTTGCCCGATGATCGGCAAGCGATTGAGAATAAATGGATCTTTAAGAAGAAGACTGACGCTGATGGTAATGTTACTGTCTACAAAGCTCGACTTGTCGCAAAAGTTTTTCGGCAAGTTCAAGGAATTGACTACGATGAGACCTTCTCACCCGTAGCGATGCTTAAGTCCGTCCGAATCATGTTAGCAATTGCCGCATTTTATGATTATGAAATTTGGCAAATGGATGTCAAAACTGCATTCCTGAATGGATTCCTGGAAGAAGAGTTGTATATGATGCAACCAGAAGGTTTTATCGATCCAAAGGGAGCTAACAAAGTGTGCAAGCTCCAGCGATCCATTTATGGACTGGTGCAAGCCTCTCGGAGTTGGAATAAACGTTTTGATAGTGTGATCAAAGCATTTGGTTTTATATAGACTTTTGGAGAAGCCTGTATTTACAAGAAAGTGAGTGGGAGCTCTGTAGCATTTCTGATATTATATGTGGATGACATATTACTGATTGGAAATGATATAGAATTTCTGGATAGCATAAAGGGATACTTGAATAAAAGTTTTTCAATGAAAGACCTCGGTGAAGCTGCTTACATATTAGGCATTAAGATCTATAGAGACAGATCAAGACGCTTAATTGGACTTTCACAAAGCACATACCTTGACAAAATTTTGAAGAAATTCAAAATGGATCAAGCAAAGAAAGGGTTCTTGCCTGTGTTACAAGGTGTGAAATTGAGTAAGACTCAATGCCCGACCACTGCAGAAGATAGAGAGAATATGAAAGATGTTCCCTATGCATCAGCCATCGGCTCTATCATGTATGCAATGCTGTGTACCAGACCTGATGTGTGCCTTGCTATAAGTTTAGCAGGGAGGTACCAAAGTAATCCAGGAATGGATCACTGGACAGCGGTCAAGAACATCCTGAAATACCTGAAAAGGACTAAGGATATGTTTCTCGTATATGGAAGTGACAAAGAGCTCATCGTAAAAGGTTACGTTGATGCAAGCTTTGACACTGATCCGGACGATTCTAAATCGCAAACCGGATACGTGTTTACATTAAACGGTGGAGCTGTCAGTTGTGCAGTTCTAAACAAAGCGTCGTAGCGGGATCTACATGTGAAGCGGAATACATAGCTGCTTCGGAAGCAGCAAATGAAGGAGTCTGGATGAAGGAGTTCATATCCGATCTAGGTGTCATACCTAGTGCATCGGGTCCAATGAAAATCTTTTGTGACAATACTGGTGCAATTGCCTTGGCAAAGGAATCCAGATTTCACAAAAGGACCAAACACATCAAGAGACGCTTCAACTCCATCCGGGATCTAGTCCAGGTGGGAGACATAGAGATTTGCAAGATACATACGGATCTGAATATTGCAGACCCGTTGACTAAGCCTCTTCCACGAGCAAAACATGATCAGCACCAAAGCTCCATGGGTGTTAGATTCATTACAGTGTAATCTAGATTATTGACTCTAGTGCAAGTGGGAGACTGAAGGAAATATGCCCTAGAGGCAATAATAAAGTTATTATGTATTTCCTTATAATCATGATAAATGTTTATTATTCATGCTAGAATTGTATTTTCCGGAAACATAATACATGTGTGAATACATAGACAAACAGAGTGTCACTAGTATGCCTCTACTTGACTAGCTCGTTAATCAAAGATGGTTATGTTTCCTAACCATGAACAATGAGTTGTTATTTGATTAACGAGGTCACATCATTAGTAGAATGATCTGATTGACATGACCCATTCCATTAGCTTAGCACCTGATCGTTTAGTATGTTGCTATTGCTTTCTTCATGACTTATACATGTTCCTACGACTATGAGATTATGCAACTCCCGTTTACCGGAGGAACACTTTGGGTACTACCAAACGTCACAACGTAAATGGGTGATTATAAAGGAGTACTACAGGTGTCTCCAATGGTCGATGTTGGGTTGGCGTATTTCGAGATTAGGATTTGTCACTCCGATTGTCGAAGAGGTATCTCTGGGCCCTCTCGGTAATACACATCACATAAGCCTTGCAAGCATTACAACTAATATGTTAGTTGTGAGATGATGTATTACGGAACGAGTAAAGAGACTTGCCGTTAACGAGATTGAACTAGGTATTGGATACCGACGATCGAATCTCGGGCAAGTAACATACCGATGACAAAGGGAACAACATATGTTGTTATGCGGTCTGACCGATAAAGATCTTCGTAGAATATGTAGGAGCCAATATGGGCATCCAGGTCCCGCTATTGGTTATTGACCAGAGACATGTCTCGGTCATGTCTACATTGTTCTCGAACCCGTAGGGTCCGCACGCTTAAGGTTACGATGACAGTTATATTATGAGTTTATGCATTTTGATGTACCGAAGGTTGTTCGGAGTCCCGGATGTAATCACGGACATGACGAGGAGTCTCGAAATGGCCGAGACGTAAAGATTGATATATTGGAAGCCTATGTTTGGACATCGGAAGTGTTTCGGGTGAAATCGGGATTTTACCGGGTTACCGGGAGGTTACCGGAACCCCCCGGGAGCCATATGGGCCATCATGGGCCTTAGTGGAAAGGAGAAAGGGGCAGCCCAAGGTGGCTGCGCCTCTTTCCCCTCCCCTAGTCCTATTAGGACTAGGAGAAGGTGGCCGGCCCCCCTCTCTCTCTTCCCCTCCGAGGAATCCTAGTTGGACTAGGATTGGGGGGAGGAATCCTACTCCCAGAGGGAGTAGGACTCTCCTGCGCCTCCCTCTTTGGCCGGCCAGCCTCCCCTCCTCTCCTCCTTTATATACGGAGGCAGGGGCACCTCTAAACACACAAGTTGACACAAGTTGATCCACGTGATCGATTCCTTAGCCGTGTGCGGTGCCCCCTGCCACCATATTCCTCGATAATACTGTAGCGGAGTTTAGGCGAAGCCCTGCTGCTGTAGTTCATCAAGATCGTCACCACGCCGTCGTGCTGACGAAACTCTTCCCCGACACTTTGCTGGATCGGAGTCCGGGGATCGTCATCGAGCTGAACGTGTGCTCGAACTCGGAGGTGCCGTAGTTTCGGTGCTTGATCGGTTGGATCGTGAAGACGTACGACTACTTCCTCTACGTCGTGTCATTGCTTCCGCAGTCGGTCTGCGTTGGGTACGTAGACAACACTCTCCTCTCGTTGCTATGCATCACATGATCCTGTGTGCGCGTAGGAAATTTTTTGAAATTACTACGAAACCCAACAGCTTCATGTAGCTTGCCGTGCATCATGCTTTGTTTGTGCATCATGCCTTGTTCATGTGTGCTGTGTTTACTATATTGTGTGCTTCTTCTCGATAGTTCCTGTTTCGTTGCGATCGTGAGGATTCGTTCATCTACGCTTGGTTCGGCTTCATCCGTTCGTCTTCTTCATGGACTCGTTCTTCTTCCTTGCGGGATTTCAGGCAAGATGACCGCTACCCTGGATCTTACTACTATCATTGCTATGCTAGTTGCTTCATTCTATCGCTATGCTGCGTTACCTATCTTTTGCTCCTCAAGCCTCCCAAATTGCCATGAACCTCTATCCTTTGACACCCTTCCTAGCAAACCATTGCTTGGCTATGTTACTGCTTTGCTCAACCCTCTTATAGCGTTGCTAGTTGCAGGTGAAGTTGAAGGTTGCTCCATGGTGAATAGGATTTTGTTGGGATATCACAATATCTATTATTTAATTAATGCATCTATATACTTGGTAAAGGGTGGAAGGCTCGGCCTTATGCCTGGTGTTTTGTTCCACTCTTGCCGCCCTAGTTTCTATCAGACCGGTGTTATGTTCCCGGATTTTGCGTTCCTTACGCGGTCGGGTGATTTATGGGACCCCCTTGACAGTTTGCTTTGAATAAAACTCCTCCAGCAAGGCCCAACATTGATTTTACCATTTGCCTCACCAACACCTACATTTCCCTTGGGAGTAATTAACCCAAGGGTCATCTTTATTATAGCCCCCCCGGGCCAGTGCTTGTCTAAGTGTTGGTCCGAACTAGAGCCCTTTGCAGCGCCCCCTCAGGGAAACTTGAGGTCTGGTTTTAGTTGTATGGATTGCTCATCCGGTGTTGCCCTGAGAACTAGATATGTGCAGCTCCTATCGGGATTGTCGGCGCATCGGGCGGTCTTGCTGGTCTTGTTTTACCATTGTCGAAATGTCTTGTAAACCGGGATTCCGAGTCTGATCGGGTCTTCCTGGGAGAAGGTACATCCTTCGTTGATCGCGAGAGCTTATCATGGGCTAAGTTGGGACACGCCTGCAGGGTATAATCTTTTGAAAGCCGTGCCTGTGGTTATCGGCAAATGGGAATTTGTTAATGTCCGGTTGTAGATAACTTGACACCAGATCCGAATTAAAACGCATCAACCGTGTGTGTAGCCGTGATGGAGTCCGGGAAGTGAACACGGTTTCTGGGTTATGTTTGACGTAAGTAGGAGTTCAGGATCACTTCTTGATCATTGCTAGCTTCACGACCGTTCCTCTTGCACTCTTCTCGCTCTTATTTGCGTATGTTAGCCACCATATATGCTTAGTCGCTGCTGCGGCCTCACCACTTTACCCCTTCCTTTCCCTTTAAGCTTTGCTAGTCTTGATACCCATGGTAATGGGATTGCTGAGTCCTTGTGGCTCATAGATTACTACAACAACAGTTGCAGGTACAGGTTGTGCGATGATCATGACGCGAGAGCGATGCTTGCTTGTCTTGAGTTCTTCTTCTGCTTCTTCTTTGATCAGGGAATAGGTTCCAGGTCGGCAGCCTGGGCTAGCAGGGTGGATGTCGTTTGAGTTTCTCGTTGTGTTTCATCCGTAGTCGGATGTGGCTCTTATGTAAGATGATGTTGTATTCGTGTGGCATTGTATGCCTCTTGTATGTATCCCCATCTATTATGTAATGTTGATGTAATGATATCCACCTTACAAAAGCGTTTCAATATGCGGTTCTATCCTTGGTGGGACCTTCGAGTCTCTTTAGGATAGTATCGCATATTGGGCGTGACACGTAGCCACACTCGGTTCAACTAAAGTTGGAGAAACTGACACCCGCTAGTCACCTGTGTGCAAAGCACAGCGGTAAAACCAGTCTCCCGTAAGTGTACGCGTAATGTCGGTCCGGGCCGCTTCATCCAACAATACCGCCGAACCAAAGTATGACATGCTGGTAAGCAGTATTACTTGTATCGCCCACAACTCACTTGTGTTCTACTCGTGCATATAACATCAATGCATAAAACCTAGGCTCGGATGCCACTGTTGGAGAACGTAGTAATTTCAAAAAAATTCCTACGCACACACAGGATCATGGTGATGCATAGCAACAAGAGGGGAGAGTGTGTCCACGTACCCTCGTAGACCGAAAGCGGAAGCGTTAGCACAACGCGGTTGATGTACTCGTACGTCTTCACAGCCCGACCGATCAAGCACCGAAACTACGGCACCTCCGAGTTCTAGCACACGTTCAGCTCGATGACGTCCCTCGAACTCCGATCCAGCTGAGTGTCGAGGGAGAGTTCCGTCAGCACGACGGCGTGGTGACGATGATGATGTTCTACCGATGCAGGGCTTCGCCTAAGCACCGCTACGATATTATCGAGGTGGACTATGGTGGAGGGGGGCACCACACACGGCTAAGAGATCCAAGGAATCAATTGTTGTGTCTCTAGGGGGTGCCTCCCTCCCCGTATTTAATGGAGTGGAGGAGGGGGAGGGGCCCGGCCACCCTTGGCGCGCCCCATGAGGAGTCCTACTCCCACCGGGAGTAGAACCCCCCCCTTGTTGGAGTAGGAGAAAGGGAAGGGAGAAGGAGAAGGAAGGAAGGGGGCGCCCCCCCTCCCTAGTACAATTTGGACTAGTCCATGGGGAGGGGTGCGGCCACCCTTTGGTGCCTTTCTCTCCTTTCCCGTATGGCCCATTAAGGCCCAATACGAATTCCCGTAACTCTTTGGTACTCCGATCGAATCACTCGGAACCTTTCCGAAGTCCGAATATAGTCGTCCAATATATCGACCTTTACGTCTCTACCATTTCGAGACTCCTCGTCATGTCCTCGATCTCATCCGGGACTCTGAACTCCTTCGGTACATCAAAACATATAAACTCATAATATAACTGTCATCTAACTTTAAGAGTGCGGACCCTACGGGTTCGAGAATAATGTAGACATGACCGAAACACGTTTCTGGTCAATAACCAATAGCGGAACCTGGATGCTCATATTGGCTCCCACATTTTCTATGAAGATCTTTATCGGTCAAACCGCATAACAACATACGTTGTTCCCTTTGTCATCGGTATGTTACTTGCCCGAGATTCGATCGTCGGTATCTCAATACCTAGTTCAATCTCGTTACCGACAAGTCTCTTTACTCGTTACGTAATACATCATCCCGCAACTAACTCATTAGTTGCAATGGTTGCAAGGCTTATAGTGATGTGCATTACCGAGTGGGCCCATAGATACCTCTCCGACAATCGGAGTGACAAATCCTAATCTCGAAATACGCCAACCCAACATGTACCTTCGGAGACACCTGTAGAGATCCTTTATAATCACCCAGTTATGTTGTGACGTTTGGTAGCAGACAAAGTGTTCCTCCGATAAACGGGAGTTGCATAATCTCATAGTCATAGGAACATGTATAAGTCATGAAGAAAGCAGTAGCAACATACTAAACGATCAAGTGCTAAGCTAACGGAATGGGTCAAGTCAATCACATTATTCTCCTAATGATGTGATCCCGTTAATCAAATGACAACTCTTTGTCCATGGCTAGGAAACATAACCATCTTTGATTAATTAGCTAGTCAAGTAGAGGCATACTAGTGACACTCAGTTTGTCTATGTATTCACACATGTATCATGTTTCCGGTTAATACAATTCTAGCATGAATAATAAACATTTATCATGAAATAAGGAAATAAATAATAACTTTATTATTGCCTCTAGGGCATATTTCCTTCACCATCACCACCCAAGGTGGTAGAGATAAAATCTTTAATGAAATTCAATGATAGTGATGATCCTCATAATAAACATCATAGTCAATGCCTTTATGAGTTTGATAATTACATTAGAAAGCAAGATCACTTCAATGCAAATGTTATGAAACAACTGAAATACAACTCTGACATGATTGCTCGCTTAAGTGACTTGTTATTTAGAATCTCAAATGATGTTAGAGGTGTAGGAAAACATGCCTCTATGGTTCAAACTCAACTAGAACAAGTTACTAAATCTCAAAGAGAGTTACTTGATAAAATGAACAATAATATAAGAGACTTTGCTGTTAGAGTAGCAACTAGAGGATGTAAAATGACTCAGGAACCACTTTAGCCCGAGGGACACCCAAAGTGATTTGAACAAGATTCTCAAAGGAACAACACCACTACACCTAGTTCTTCTAAAAAGAAAAAGATGAAGAAAAATGATAGGACTTTGCATGCCTCTAGTGAACCTGAAATAGAAAAACCTCCTGATAATGATAATGAAGTTTCTATCTCTGATGCTGAAACTCAATCTGGTAATGAACACTCACCTTTTGATAATGAAAAAGATAATGATGAGGTTCATGAAAACACTCAACCTAATGATAAAGAACCAGATAATGATGTTGAGATAGAACCAGCTGTTGATCTTGATAACCCACAACCTAAGAATAAAAGATATGAAAAAAGAGACTTTGTTAATAGCAAACATGGAAAGGAAAGAGAACATGGGTTCAAAAACCTATGCCTTTTCCACACAAGTCAACTAAAAAGAATGATGATGAAGAATTTGAACGCTTTGCTGAAATGCTGAGGCTAGTGTTTTTGCGTACTCGCTTGACTGATATCCTTAAAATGCCTCCTTGTGCAAAGTACTTTGAAAGATATCATCACAAATAAGAGAAAAATATCGGAAGCTGAAATCTCCACTATGCTTGCTAACGATACTTTTAAAGATAGAGTACCTAAAAAACTTGGAGATCCGGGTATACCAACTATACCTTGCTCTATCAAAAGGAATTATGTGAAGACTGCTTTGTGTGATTTAGGAGCTGGTGTTAGTGTTATGCCTTTCTCTTTATACAAGAGTATTTATCTGAATAAGCTCACAACTACTGAAATACCTTTGCAAATGGCTGATAAATCAACCACCATACCTATCGATATCTGTGAGGATGTGCCCGTTGTTGTTGTGCTAATATTACTATTTTGACTGACTTTGTTATACTTGAGATGCCCGAGGACGACAACATGTCAATTATCCTTGGTAGACCCTTCTTGAATACTGCAGGGGCTGTTATTGATTGCAATAAAAGCAAGGTTACTTTTCATATTAATGTAATGAGCATATGGTGCACTTTCCAAAGAAATAATTCCAAGTGAATGGTATTAATGTTATTTGAAAAATCTCTGACAATCACTATTGGAAGTTTTCAAATACCTCTACCTACTGTCAAAAAGAAATATGAAATGCTTATTGTTGGGGAAATGCATATCCCCATTGAGAAAACTTAGTGATTTACGAAAGTTCTTCGGTTTCATGTTAATTGAAAGTGGTTGTTAATAAGACCTGATCGACCTTATTAATGAATAATTTTTGAACGGTATGAAGTTGATGAATTTAGTAAGCACTGCCTTCTCTCCCTACTTTTTCTTCTCTGTTTTTATTAGTTAAATAAAATAAAATGCCATGCTTTGTCTATTTTCTGAATTTCTCGTGTAATAAAAATGACCCAAAAACAAACGTTCTCAGAACGCTCTAAAAATTTTACACGATTTTTTTCTGAATATTTAAGAATTCTTGGTGCAAATGATACCAGAGGGAGGTTCACTAGGTGGGCACAACTCACCTGGGCGCGCCAGAACCCCCAGGCGTACCCTGGTGGGTTGTGGTCCCCACGTGGCCCCCCTCACTTATCTCTTTAGCCCACATCATCACTTACCTCCAGAAAAAAATTCTCCATTGCTCTCTCTCCCGTGTTCTTGAGCTCATACCCGCAGATTTCGATCTCTTTGCTCGAAGCTCCATTTCCGAAACTGTTTCGGGGGATTGTTGCTTGGTATGTGACTCCACTATTTGTCCAATTAGTTTTTGTTTTAGTGGTTCATACTTTGAATAATTAGCTACTCTTGGTGCTTCTATAGATGAGCTTGCATGTTGAATTCTTAGTGTTCTAAGTAGTTTGAATGCTTGCTATGGCCTCTATGTATCCCTATGAGTAGCTGCTATCAATTTTATGAAGTTTTGCTGACAAATTTTTGTCACCCCAAAATTTTTATTTTCAGAAAATTGTACGCGTATATGATGAACCAATTTGGAAGGAGCTCTTCGAGGAGATGATCCTCGAGGGCATCTTATAGTGACAGTTCTGCTTGTCGGTCTTATGTTGAACCAAGTGAAAGTTCCACGTGTGATGCCGCCATGAAAACATGCTTATGGACTTGCGATGAATATATGGTGCGTGTGGGCATTAAGGAGGAATTTGAGCAATATGTTCACAATGCTGGCCTCGGTCCCTACCTTTCAGATAAGTGTGAACAATGCCAACTTCTCACTGAGTCATTTGTCAAAGGATTTACATTTTTCCCTCGTGAGTCTAGGGTGTCTTTTATGCTTTATGATAAATCATTTACTATCCCACTGGAGAATTTTGCTTACCATTGCAAACTGCCATTTGGGGTTCGCTTGATGAACCACCGAAGGCTGAGTACGAGTCTTTCTTGACTAGCCTTTGTTACGGTGAAAATAGGGGAGTAAGACAAGGAAGAATAAAGAGCAATCACTTTCCCATAATTCAGTATTTTGCATTATTTAATGGGAAATGCACAGTAGGCTAGCAACACTGTAGCACACTTTATGCGCCAGACTTGAGCCTCATTCACACTACTCTCACTGGTGAAAGGAATTATAACATTGGAGCGATTGTTGCATGTAGACTTCAGCATAATGCTAACAGTGGCTGGTTCTATGGTGGAATTTATGCCACACGTTTGGCACGAGAGCGGGGTGTTTCACCTTTTCCCTTTGATCCTATCCTACCCACGTGGTATTTAGATTTTGACACTTTAAAAGAACATAAGATCCTTAAGGGAAAGGTTGATAATTTCACTTACAATCTAATATTTAACCAAAAATCTATTGTGGACTAGGCCTAGGCATTCGGTATAAACCAAAAATTTGGTTTCTATCGTTCCGTATTTTTGTAGATTCGGTTTGCAAAGTCGAAAACCAAAAAATACAATACAAAAGCACTAACCAAAAATTTGGTTAACCGAGTTTTTTGGTTTGGTATTTGATTTATACCATATTGCTGGCTCTTCGAACAAAATCAGTTGCGTGGGGTACCTTAGATACAGCTGCGCTCTTATATAGGCTATCATTCCAACCCCTTCCGCGTCGCTGGCCGAGGTGGGACTAAACAAACCACCGGTAGCTCCTCCTGCTGTTACGAATAGACTACAGTAGTGCCTCACGGGAGAAAAATAAGCCCATAATAGGTTGGGCCTTGCATGTAGGTTCGTTGGCTTGGCCCATGCCGACTTTTTTGTCGCTAACTCACTCTTTGGGCGCGTGCTGCATAGGCTACATACTCGTTTGGCTGTAGCTTCGTGCGCCCTAACGCATATTCGGTTTCCTTTTTAGTTAACCGAGTTAAAACCGAACCAACCGACGTATGTTTGGTTATCAAAGCTAGAAACTGAATTTTTCTGCAGTAGCATTAAAAATCAAAATTTCGGGTTTTTCGGTATGGGTGTCGGTTCGGTCTTTGGTTTGTCGGTTTTTATGCCCACCCCTATTGTTTGTCGGTTTGGTCTAAAGTAAACCCTAAAAAAACGAGCAAAAACGATCTAAAAAAACTAGGGTTTCTAAAAAACCGAAGTGGTTTTCTTAAAAAAACGGTCCGGCGGCGGGCAGCGGCGGTACCTCCGGCGAGGCACTCCAGCGGGGCGGGGTAGCTCCGGCGGGGCAGCGAGGGGGGTGGCGGGGCTCCGGCAGGGTGGGGCGTCGGCAGCCGTGACTCGGGCGGCGCGT
>NC_041387.1:638318035-638410146 GCF_002162155.2 Triticum dicoccoides
TCTCCGGTGGCGGTGCGGCTCGGACGGTGTGAGAGGGGGGGGGTATATAAATGGGGGTGGGTGGCTTGCTTGGGCGAGGGGGCGCCCGGGGAGGAGTTCGGCTCGGACTAGCCTCGGCGTCCATGCCGCGCACGGTGGCGCGCACGAGGGGAGGCGGCGGCGCGAGCAGGCCGGCCTGGCTGGGCCTTCGGCCCAGTAGGGTGCGAGCGTGTTTTTTTTAAAACAATTTCGCTGAACAAAAAATAAATTCTTGAAAAATCTAAAAGATACCAAAATAAATTTTCATCGTCCAAATAAAATATTTAGAACAAAATGAACATTTTCTTGGCCCTAAAATGTAGTTTTGAAAAACGTGCAATTTTTCCTAAATTCAAATAAAATAGCAAAAACTCCAAAATAAACCTTATTTGATCTTTTTATTAAATCCTCAATATTTCTTTATTTTGGGAAAGTCATTTTATTCCCTCTCTCTATTTTTATAATCGAAATAATTGAAGATAAAATCAATAAAATCAAATGATCCTATTTTCAAAATTCGAGAAAACTCAAATATGAAAAAAAACGAAATCCCCAACTCTCTCCGAGGGTCCTTGAGTTGCGTAGAATTTCTTGGATCAAACCAAAAACAAAGAAAATATGATATACATTAATGATCTAATGTATAACATTCCAAATTGAAAATTTGGGATGTTACACCTCATGGCTTCCTCGTTGCTTCCATTATGTGCACTCCAAGTCCCCTGGATTGCTTCCGTTCCAAAAATAACTTTCCCGAAGGTTTCATTCCGTTTGGACTCCGTTTGATATTCCTTTTATTCGAAACACTGAAATAGGCAAGAAAAAAACAATATGGGCTGGGCCTCCGGTTAGTAGGTTAGTCCCAAAAATGATATAAAAGTGTAGAGTAAAGCCCATAAACATCCAAAACAGGTAATATAATAGCATGGAACAATAAAAAATTATAGATACGTTGGAGACGTATCAGTACTAAGTGGGAATTCTGCTTGTACATCAAAAACCTTGAACCCAAAGTTATTCCAGATGAGTCCACCATACCTACCTATATGCGGTATTACCCTGCCATCCTAAGTAAATTTGCATGCGCCACCTCTAAAAACTTCTAAAAATTATCCTTTTTGTGTGCATGGATCGTTCGTGGAACGACAGGAGTTGGTCGGTATCTTCCATGATAAGTGGGTTATTCTCATGTTGAGTGTTTATTCACTCGCCATCGCACGAGAAAAGGGCGGTAATAGGGATGCCCAATCCCAAACTGCAAACATGAAAAAGAGTTCATCTCTGAAATAATCAAACAAAAACTCCCAATGGAGTCAAAACCTTTACTTTTATTGCTTGGGAACCGCCACTAGCGTGCTTAGCATGGAAGATATTGACAACTGATGGTCGTAAAGTGAATAAGAAGGGTGCATGTCTCAAAATATCATTTATATCTATTTGAAAAATTGAGCTCTAGCACCTCTGCAAATCACTGCTTCCCTCTGCGAAGGGACTATCTATTTACTTTTATGTTGTGTCACCACCTTCTAAAACAAGCGCCAGAAACTGAGTAGAGCACAACTGTCATGATTTATGCATTATGTGTAGCTAATGTTGGGTGCATCATGACTGGATCTTTTCTACCATGAATTACAATGTTTAGTCGCTGCTTGAACTTTGGAGGTCCTCTGCATTTATGTTTTGCGAACTCAGAAAGGGCTAGCGAGATACCACTATTGTCATATTATATCATGGTTATTTTGACAACGTGTTGCTGTTTGAGATATTTTGTTATTGCTCGCTAGCTGATTATGTCATTGATATGAGTCATTATAATCTTTAAATGTTATTGTTGACATGGTTAGTTATAATGTTGGCTGAAAACCTGGTGCTGTTTAAGCTTTTATGCAAACAAGAGCAAAAGAGTTCATAAAAGTTTTTCTTTCTCACTTTTAGTTTATCAACTGAATTGCTTGAGGACAAGCAAAGGTTTAAGCTTGGGGGAGTTGATACGTCTCCAACGTATCTACTTTTTCTCATGCTTAGCGCGAGCGAGATATGTGTATGTGTGAGGGACATATAAAGTTTGAAAGAGATAGAGGATCCCCGATACGGTTGAGTGGTGCGTGAGAAAGCTGAGAGGGGGAAAGAGATATTCCATCCGCTCGATAATGCAATGCATATAAATTTTGTAGAAGTCAAACTTTGGAAACTTTGACCAGGTTTACGCAAATATTATTTATATCTACAATACCAAAGATACATGATATGAGACTACATCTCATGATGAATCTAATGATATATGTTTTTCATTCTATATGTAAATTTTTTTCTCCACATACATGGTCAAACTTTGTGATGTTTGACTTTTCTATAAATCTATATGCTATGGACCGAAGAGAGTGCCTAAGTCGAGAGAGATCAAGTGCGTGTGAAGGAGAATGAGTGAGTGTGCAAAAAGGGAGTGTGTGTGTGTGAAAGAGAAAGGGACAACAAATGATAAATTAGAGAGAGAGAGTGTGTGTTCGTTTGTTATGCAAACATATCACACATGAATCTCCGAGATAGAAAGGCGAGGTGAGGAGATACTCGAAGATAGCTAGTGCGTGATTGTTTGCAACAGAGAGAGACACACCTATAGCACATGTCTAGTAGAGGTCTGGCCAACAAGGGACAAAGGTCGAGAGGGACACATGGAGGAGATGGACGCATTAGGAGGGAGAGAGGGTGTGTTTGTGATAGAGAGATCCCTCGAGATCATGAGGGGACTATATGGGTGGGAGATCAAGGGACGAAGTGCGTATGCGATAGAAAGATGCCCCGAGAGAAATCGAGATAGACATGCACATGTTTGTGACAGAGACTAAGAATTAGTTGGTCATATACATAAAGGGGGGACTGCGTGTGCCTATATTTGAGTGAGAGACCGTCATACTTGTCTAGGCATGAGATTTTGTGTGTGTGTGTGCGTGTGAGATGGAGAGAGAATGAGGGAGAGAGAATTTTAGATGGGTCTATCGAGTGCGAGTGAGATATGCATGTGTAGGTGTGACCCAGGGAGATTGAGAGTTTGAGAGAGAGAGAGAGAGAGAGGGAAGTGCTCTGAGACGGTAGAGTGGTGCGTGAGAGAGTTACCGCCAATGAGCCAGGGAATTTGTGTGCATGCGATGACTGCACCCAAGATATTTAGCTTGGACTAGAGAATCATACACAGTGTGCGAGAGAGACCTATACATGGAGTGTGCAATCCACACATGATCAGAGATATGCGTATCAAACAAGTTCATTAATTTGACTTTCAAAATGTTCTTGGAGTACTATAAAACTATACAACATGCTACTCGATTGAGGTGTTCAATTTTGGATTTAGTTCACTATTTTGACCTGGTGAATGAGCTATTTCATTGAATCGAGATATTTCATTTTGGGTTTGATTCCCATTTTTTGAGTGGGTCAACTATTTGTCATATAGTAAATCGTTAGCAATGATCATGTAAAAACACATTAGTCCCGACCATCATATCTCCATCTAAAAAAGAAGTCGCAAGCTAAGATTTCAAAATTTGATTGGAATCGACTTGGTAAGGTAGACGTGCATGCTCGTTCTCCCAAAATTTGAACGAGCTCCTAAAAACCCTCTGCTCGGTGGAATTCGCCCGAGCAAATAGATGGGAGACATGAAATTACCGATCTATGTGGGACACGCATCAATTGGCCCGTTGTACATCGAGGGTAGGTTCGTAACTTCATCCAAGCGCGCCTTCTTGCTATGTCTTGAGCTTGCGTTGGTTTTCCTTGAAGAGGAAAGGGTGATGCAGCATAGTAGCATAAGTATTTCCCTCAGTTTTTTAGAACCAAGGTATCAATTCAGTAGGAGGCTCCTCACAAGTCCCGCGCACCTGCACAAACAAACAAAGAACTCACAACCAACGCAATAAAGGGGTTGTCAATCCCTTCAAGGCCACTTGCGAAAGTGAGATCTAATAGAGATAATATGATAAGATAAATATATTTTTGGTATTTTATGATATAGATTGGAAAAGTAAAGTTGCAAATAAAAGTAGATTGGAAGATTATATTATAAGAGATAGACCCGGGGCCATAGGTTTCACTAGTGGCTTCTCTCAAGATAACATAATTACTACGGTGGGTGAACAAATTACTGTCGAGCAATTGATAGAAAAGCGAATAATTATGAGATTATCTAGGCATGATCATGTATATAGGCATCACGTCCATGACAAGTAGACCGACTCCTGCCTGCATCTACTACTATTACTCCACACATCGACCGCTATCCAGCATGCATCTAGAGTATTAAGTTCATGAAGAACAGAGTAACGCTTTATGAAAGATGACATGATGTAGAGGGATAAACTCACGCAATATGATATAAACCCCATCTTTTTATCCTTGATGGCAACAATACAATACGTGCCTTGCTGCCCCTGCTGTCACTGGGAAAGGACACCGCAAGATTGAACCGAAAACTAAGCACTTCTCCCATGGCAAAAAAGATCAATCTAGTAGGCCAAACCAAACCGATAATTCGAAGAGACTTGCAAAGATAACCAATCATACAGAAAAGAATTCAGAGGAAATTGAAATATTTCTCATAGATAAACTTGATCACAAACCAACAATTCATCGGATCTCGACACACACCGCAAAAAGAGTTACATCAAATAGATCTCCAAGAAGTGGGAGGAGAACTTTGTATTGAGAATCAAAGAGAGAGAAGAAGCCGTCTAGCTAATAACTATGGACCCGAAGGTCTGTGGTAAACTACTCACAACTCATCGGAGAGGCCTTGGAGTTTATGTGGAGGCCCTCCATGGTGGATTCCCCCTCCGGCAGAGCACCGACGACGGCTCCAAGATGGGATCTCGCGGATACAGAAGGTTACGGTGGTGGAAATAGTTTTTTGGTGGCTCCCCTTGATGGTTTCGGGGTACATGGGTATATATAGGAGGAAGAAGTACGTCGGTGGACGCTCGAGGGGCCCACGAGGGTGGGGGGCGCGCCCATCCCTAGGGGGCACGCCGGGCACCCTTGTGGCCGCCTCGCTTGTTTCTTGACTTGCACTCCAAGTCCTCTGGATCACGTTTGTTCCAAAAAGATCGCTCCCGAAGGTTTCATTCTGTTTGGACTCCGTTTGATATTCCTTTTCTTTGATATACTGAAATAGGCAAAAAAAAAACAACAATTCGGGCTGGGCCTCTGGTTAGTAGGTTAGTCCCAAAATGATATAAAAGTGTAAATTAAAGCCCATAAACATCCAAAACGGTTAATATAATAGCATGGAACAATCAAAAATTATAGATACGTTGGAGACGTATCAAGCATCCCCAAGCTTAATTCCTGCTCGTCCTTGAGTAGGTAAATAATAATAATAGAATTTTTGATGTGGAATGCTACCAAGCATATTTCTCAATGTATTTCTCTTTAATGTGGCATGAATGTTCATATCCAAATGATTCAAAATAAAAGTTCATATTGACATAAGAAATAGTAATACTTCAAGCATACTAATAAAGCAATCATGTCTTCTCAAAATAACATTGCTAAAGAAAGTTATCCCTACAAAATCATATAGTCTGGCTGTTGCTCTATCTTCATCACACAAAGTATTTAATCATGCACAACCCCGATGACAAGCCAAGCAATTGTTTCATACTTTAGTAATCTCAAACTTTTTCAATTTTCATGCAATACATGAGCGTGAGCCATGGACATAGCACTATATGTGGAATAGAATGATGGTTGTGGAGAACACAAAATGGAGAAGACAGTCTCACATCAACTAGGCGTATCAACGGGCTATGGAGATGCCCATTAATAGATATCAATGTGAGTGAGTAGGGATTGTCATGCAACGGATGCACTAGAGCTATAAATGTATGGAAGCTCAACAAAAGAAACTAAGTGGGTGTGCATCCAATTTGCTTGCTCATGAAGACCTAGGGCATTTTGAGGAAGACCATCATTGGAATATACAAGCCAAGTTCTTTAATGAAAAATTTCCCACTAGTATATGAAAGTGACAACATAGGAGACTCTCTATCATGAAGATCATGGTGCTACTTTGAAGCACAAGTGTGGTAAAAAGGATAGTGGCATTGTCCCTTCTCTCTTTTCTCTCTCTTTTTTATTTGTGGGCTTCTTTGGCCTCTTTTTTTTGTTGGGATTCTTTGGCCTCTTTTATTTTTATAAAGTCCGAAGTCTCATCCCGACTTGTGGGGGAATCATAGTCTTCATCATCCTTTCCTCACTTGGGACAATGCTCTAATAATGAAGATCATCACACTTCTATTTATTTACAACTCAAAATTACAACTCATCACCTAGAAATAGATATGACTCTATATGGATGCCTCCGGCGGTGTACTGGGATATGCAATGAACCAAGAGTGACATTGTCGGTGTACTAGAGTAGGGGTACCCTATTACCCCGAACTCGTGCACGGGCAGTTGCAGCGCCCCGTGGCAAGGCTTGCCGGGTGACCGCCAAGACCCTCCGTGGTTCCCTTGAAGACCATTCAAGAACAAAGTACTCAAACCAAGGCCCCGGCAAGAGGAGCTTGCCGGGAAAAGACAAGACCCCGGCAAGAGGAGCTTGCCGGGAAGGCCACTCAAGGCATACCAAGAAAGCTTGCCGCGACGCGCCCTGCGTCCCGGCAAGATCCGGTGAGCGACAAGCTTCCTGACGCGACAAGACGAAGGCCGCGGCAAGGAGCTTGCCAGGGAAACCCCCACTTCGTGCCCGCGCTCCAGCACACCTGCTAACGTGTCGCTCTAGGACTCTCCCAAGCACACGTGGTAGGAGGCCGTACAGCTAGGGGTACGTGGTGGTAAGTAGAGATGAAGAGAAGGCCATTGTGGCAAACGGTGGCGCTCCTAACGGTCACCTTTTGCACTGTTTAGAAGACTCAGACAGGCATTTAATGCCCTTGTCCCCTGCCGTCAGAGTTAGGTAGGGTGCACTGTATCCACAGTAGCGGTAGATGCACCTACCGCATCCCTTTCCATTTCTACCCTTTTAGTCTATGTTGCCACCTGTGGGTAACCCCTTGAGAGTATAAAAGGAGGCCCAAGCGCAACGTAGAGGAGGTTCGGCTAGTTCGGCTCATTCAACACCAGGAACACTCTCACGCTCAGTCTGGCAGCGTCCATCGCTCCTGAGCAAGAATCCAATACACACAAACAAGCAGCAGTAGGGTTTTACGCATCCGTGCGGCCCGAAGCTGGGTAAAATCACCCGCGTGTACTGCCTCGATCCGCTCTTTGTGCGCTCTCCGCCCCCCACCGAACCGAAAGGGGCCCTGTCCCCATAGGTGTTGGTGGAATTAGCATCCCCCCGACATCTCTGGCGCTCCAGGTAGGGGGGGTGGGATCCCTTGGCCGCTTGGCCAGGACTGCGGCGCCAGCCCGAGACGACCCCGCCCCAGTTGCCACTGCGGCGGAAGGCGCACCCGCGGCGACCGTACATGCCGCGGTGGAGCGCGTCGCACGGTGCTGCGGCTGTTGACCAACTTGCCGCCCTGCTGCGTCCCCAACCCTGCGGAGGCGCCTTCTTGGCTGCACTGGGGGCTGCGTTCCGAGCCCTGTTTCCGGCAAGCTCCCCGGAGATGGCGGGCCGCTCGCACCCTCGGCGGGCTCACTCAACTCGGCGTCGGGCGCGGCAAGCTCTTCTTCGTCTTTGGGCCACTCCCGCTCAGCAAGACTAATCGCCGATACCGCGTCCGCTTCCTCCACCGTGAACCCAAATTCACCCGCGGGTGCGGCTGTCGCCGCCTCTTCCGCCTTGGTGGCGATGTGTTCCATCTCTTGATCGGTGGTGTCGCGGGTGAGGAGCTTCTTCTCGTCAGCATTGACCGCCACCTCCACTAGGCTGTCGAAGAACTGCTGCACGACGTCGCCGGCGGGCTCTTGCCAAGTTGGAGCGATCCCGTGCGAGTCACACAACGACATCATTGCGCAGATGCGGTCGCGCGAGGAGTTGTTGCACAGAGGAACGACGCCTGCCGGCAACCTGAACCACTCGGGATGCTGTGGGTCGTGCTTGAATATCTCCTTGAGTATCCCGTTTAACTCTATGACGGTGAAATTGAAGTTGAGGCCTGGGCGCAACCTCATGATATCTGCCGGGCCTCCAAATTCCCAGGCAGGTCTCCCCCTCGCCTGCAGAGGGGCGATGCGCCGGCGAAGGAAATCTGCGCCGACAGCTCCTACAGTCAGCCCGGCAAGTCTGAGACGCAATATCCGAGTGGTGGCGATCGTCAGCTTGTCGTCGTCCACGGACAGAGCGCTCCAGTCATTGCCACGCACTGCTGGGGCTTGGCGCAGGGCGGTGAACGGCTGCGGGCTCTCTTCTACAACCCAGCACCAATCTGCTCTCCACTCGTCCCACTTGCTGCGGAGCTCCCCCTCCAGATAGGTCTCCTTCTTGCCGGCCCGCGAGATCCAGGCGATCCCGCTGGCGAGAGGTTCCCCTCTCTCGACACGAGGCATAAAGAAATGGTGGAAGAGAGCTACGTTGGGGTGGACTCCGACAAAGTTCTCGCATAGATGGGCGAAAACTGCCATGGTCAGAACGGCGTTGGGGGTAAAATCAAGGAGGTGGAGCCCGTAGGTGTTCATGATATCACAGAAGAAATCAGAGAATGGCGGGGAGAGCCCGCAGTAGAAGAACACGGCGAAGGAAGGATATCCGCCAACTGGAGCTGCTTGCGAGGCGACAGCGGAGAGTACCTTCGTGCGCGGATGCGCCCGCGTCTCCGTCGACCAGAAGAGATAGTACCACTCCCTCGGATCCTTTGCGGAGAGCTCGGGGAGGAAGGTGGCCCGCTCTTTCCACATCGCCTCAAGCCACTGCGCTTCGGTCGACTTCACAGGTTTCGCGGCCTTCCCCTTTCCGGGCTTCGGAGCCATGGCGAAGGAGGTGGGGGAGATCGACAGCGCCGGTGGTGGCGGCGGCGACGGGAGCGGAGCGCTGCTCTTTTTCGACTTTGGAAGCGGAGGAGGGCGGCGGAGGTTTCTGAGATTGCAACAGCGAATGACGAAGATGGAGGAAATGCCCCTGTTTCCCCTGCTTATAAAGAGGGACGGGGCGGACGTTTCGGCCTTCCAAATAAACAACCTCCCACGATCTCTCCCACGACGCCGCGTTTGACGCGTGCCATTCTGGGCGTGCGCGGTGGGAGCGGAGAGATATGCGGTGTGATCTAGGCCGCGCGTGCCCGTGCACTGTTTTGGGCCTGGCCCAACAGTGCTCGGCACCGTGTGTGGCCCAGGCCCGGGGTCTCCTGTCGGTGTACTAGAGTAGGGGTACCCTATTACCCCGAACTCGTGCATGGGCAGTTGCAGCGCCCCGTGGCAAGGCTTGCCGGGTGACCGCCAAGACCCTCCGTGGTTCCCTTGAAGACCATTCAAGAACAAAGTACTCAAACCAAGGCCCCGGCAAGAGGAGCTTGCCGGGAAAAGACAAGACCCCGGCAAGAGGAGCTTGCCGGGAAGGCCACTCAAGGCATACCAAGAAAGCTTGCCGCGACGCGCCCTGCGTCCCGGCAAGATCCGGCGAGCGACAAGCTTCCTGACGCGACAAGACGACGGTCGTGGCAAGGAGCTTGCCGCGGGAAACCCCCACTTCGTGCCCGCGCTCCAGCACACCTGCTAACGTGTCGCTCTAGGACTCTCCCAAGCACACGTGGTAGGAGGCCGTACAGCTAGGGGTACGTGGTGGCAAGTAGAGATGAAGAGAAGGCCATCGTGGCAAACGGTGGCGCTCCTAATGGTCACCTTTTGCACTGTTTAGAAGACTTAGACAGGCATTTAATGCCCTTGTCCCCTGCCGTCAGAGTTAGGTAGGGTGCACTGTATCCATAGTAGCGGTAGCTGCACCTACCGCATCCCTTTCCATTTCTACCCTTTTAGTCTACGTTGCCACCTGTGGGTAACCCCTTGAGAGTATAAAAGGAGGCCCAAGCGCAACGTAGAGGAGGTTCGGCCAGTTCGGCTCATTCAACACCAGGAACACTCTCACGCTCAGTCTGGCAGCGTCCATCGCTCCTGAGAAAGAATCCAATACACACAAACAAGCAGCAGTAGGGTTTTACGCATCCGTGCGGCCCGAAGCTGGGTAAAATCGCCCGCGTGTACTGCCTCGATCTGCTCTTTGTGCGCTCTCCGCCCCCCACCGAACCGAAAGGGGCCCTGTCCCCATAGGTGTTGGTGGAATCAGCATCCCCCCGACAGACATGTATGAATTAAGAAGGTGGCCTTGCCACAAATACATGCCAACTACATGATCATGCAAAGAGCAATATGACAATGATGGAGCGTGTCATAATAAATGGAATGGTGGAAAGTTGCATCGCAATATAACTCGAAATGGCTATGGAAATGCCATAATAGGTAGGTATGGTGGCTGTTTTGAGGAAGCTATATGGTGGGTGTATGGTATCGGCGAAAGTTGCGCGGCACAAGAGAGGCTAGCAATGGTGGAAGGGTGAGAGTGCGTATAATCCATGGAATCAACATTAGTCATAAAGAACTCATATATTTATTGCAAAAATCTACAAGCCATTGAAAACAAAGTACTACGCGCATGCTCCTAGGGGGGTAGATTGGTAGGAAAAGACATCGCTCGTCCCGGATCGCCACTCATAAGGAAGACAATCAATAAACAAAATTGTGCTCCAACTTCCTCACAAAGCGGTTCACCATACGTGCATGCTACGAGAATCACAAACTTCAACACAAGTATTCTTTAAATTCACAATTACCCAACTAGCATGACTCTAATATCACCACCTTTATATCTCAAAACAATTATCAAGTATCAAATTGATTATAGCATCCAATTCACTTTCTATGATAGTTTTTATTATACCCAACTTGGATACCCACCATTCTAGGACCAGTTTTATAACCATAGCAAATACCATGCTGTTCTAAGAAACTCTCAAAATAATATAAGTGAAGCATGAGAGATTAAAAATTTCTACAAAATTAAGCCACCACCGTGCTCTAAAAGATATAAGTGAAGCACTAGAGCAAAAATTATCTAGCTCAAAAGATATAAGTGAAGCACATAGAGTATTCTAATAAATTTCAAATCAAGTATTTCTCTCCCAATAGGTGTGTACGGCAAGGACGATTGTGGTAAACTAACAACCAAAGACTAATATCATACACGACGCTCCAAGCAAAACACATATCATGTGGCGAATAAAAATATAGCTCCAAGTAAAGTTACCGATAGACGAAGACGAAAGAGGGGATGCCTTACGGGGCATCCCCAAGCTTAGGATTTTGGTTGTCCTTGGATATTGCCTTGGGGTGCCATGGGCATCCCCAAGCTTAGGATTTCGCCACCCTTTATTCCATAATCCATCAAATCTTTACCCAAAACTTGAAAACTTCACAACACAAAAGTCAACAGGAAATCTCGTAAGCTCTGTTAGTGCAAGAAAGAAAAACCACCACAGAAGGTACTGTAATGAACTCATTCTTTATTTATATTGGTGTTAACCCTACTGTATTTCAACTTCTCTATGGTTCATACCCCTACATACTAGCCATAGATGCATCAACATAAGCAAACAACACACGAAAAACAGAATCTGTCAAAAACAGAACAGTCTGTAGCAATCTGTAACTTTCGAATACTTCTGGAACTCCAAAACTCCTACCAAAATAGGATGTCCTAGGCAATTTGTCTGTTGATCTACAGAAAAAATAATGAATGCAAAATCACGTTACTGTGATTTATTGAATTTTTTATCGTGAGCACAAAGTTTCTGTTTTTCAGCAGAATCAAATTAACTCATACCATAGGTTGTCCTATAGGTTCTACTTGGCACAAACACTAATTAAAACAAGAAAACACATATAACCAGAGAGTATATGCAAGATTTATTACTAAACAGGAGCAAAAAAAGAAACTAAAATAAAATTGGGTTGCCTCCCAACTAGTGTATTGTTTAACGCCCCAAGCTAGGCATAAAAGCGAGGATAGATCTAAGTAGTGCCATCTTTGACACTTGATTCATTAATAGAGCACTTGTAATCCTTAGGAAATTCTTTATTTTTAGTAATGATTAAACTTCTAGGCAATAAATCAAGAAATTTACTTGTGGCAAAAGGTTCCTCAAGGATAGTGGAAAAACTGGGGTGAACACTTATGGATTTGAGATCCGCATTTTCCTTACTAGAAGATTCACCCTTATTTTTAGGAACATACATTAATTTAGCAATTTTCATAGGAGGAGTTGGAGTATTTTTCATGGATGAAAAGGCAGACCCTAAATTAGTAATAATATCCTCTAGTTTACCGATTCTTGTGGAATCTTGATTTATCCTTTCATTAACTATGGGTTCCTTTTCTTGAAGATTTTTCAGAGTAACTCCAACCTTAGATCCATATTGAGTAATTTGGTTGTGGATCTTTTTATCCAAATTTTCAACTAACTCGACAGTAGCAACTTTATTTTCAATAATTTCAAGCCTTTGCATCACATGTACTAAAGTTAAAACTGTTCCATTAACCAAAAGAGGCCGTAGACCGAACAAATCTGTCATAGCATTGTAAGCATCAAAAGTATGGCTACCCAAAAAATTCCCTTCGGTAATGGTATCAAGAATGTATCTATTCAAAGGGGTAATGCCTACATAAAAATTGTGAAGAAGAACGGAAGTGGATTGCTTCCTAGTAGATCTATTTTGAGCATTGCAAATTCTATGCCAAGCATCTTTTAGATTTTCTCCCTGCATTTGTTTAAAATTAAGAACTTCATGATCGGGAGTATTAATGATGATAGGAGGACTAGTCATGATAATGAGATAAATAACTAACACACGAGCACACAAAAAGGCAAGAAAAAGAGAGAGGAGAAAGAGATTGGGAAAGAGAGGGTGAATAAAACGGCAAGGGTGAAGTGGGGGAGAGGAAACCGAGAGGTAAATGGCAAATAATGTAATGCGAGGGAGATGATTTTGTGATGGGTAATTGGTATGTCTTGACTTGAGCGAAGACCTCCCCAGCAACGGCGCCAGAAATCCTTCTTGCTATGTCTTGAGTTTGCGTTGGTTTTCCTTGAAGAGGAAAGGGTGATGCAGCACAATAGCGTAAGTATTTCCCTCAATTTTTTTAGAACCAATGTATCAATCCAGTAGGAGGCTCCTCACAAGTCTCGCGCACCTACACAAACAAACAAAGAACTCGCAACCAACACAATAAAGGGGTTGTCAATCCCTTCAAGGCCACTTGCGAAAGTGAGATCTGATAGAGATAATATGATAAGATAAATATATTTTTGGTATTTTATGATAATAGATTGGAAAAGTAAAGATGCAGATAAAAGTAGATTGAAAGCTTATATAATAAGAGATAGACCCAGAGCCATAGGTTTCACTAGTGGCTTCTATCAAGATAGCATAATTACTATGGTGGGTGAACAAATTACTATCGAGCAATTGATAGAAAAGCGAATAATTATGAGATTATCTAGGCATGATCATGTATATAGGCATCACGTCTGTGACAAGTAGACCGACTCCTGCCTGCATCTACTGTTATTACCCCACACATCGACCGCGATCCAACATGCATCTGGAGTATTAAGTTCATGAAGAACAGAGTAACGCTTTAAGAAAGATGACATGATGTAGAGGGATAAACTCATGCAATATGATATAAACCCCATCTTTTTATCCTCGATGGCAACAATACAATACGTGCCTTGCTGCCCCTGCTATCACTGGGAAAGGACACCGCAAGGTTGAACCTAAAGCAAAGAACTTCTCCCATGGAAAGAAAGATCAATTTAGTAGGCCAAACCAAACCGATAATTTGAAGAGACTTGCAAAGATAACCAATCATACATAAAAGAATTCAGAGGAGATTCAAATATTTCTCATAGATAGACTTGATCATAAACCCACAATGCATCGGATCTCGAGAAACACATCACAAAAAGAGGTACATCGAATAGATCTCCAAGAAGAGGGAGGAGAACTTTGTATTGAGAATCAAAGAGAGAGAAGAAGCCATCTAGCTAATAACTATGGACCCGAAGGTCTGTGGTAAACTACTCACAACTCCTCGGAGAGGCCTTGGATTTGATGTAGAGGCCCTCCATGGTGGATTCCCCCTCCGGCAGAGCGCCGGTGACGGCTCCAAGATGGGATCTCGTGGATACAGAAGGTTATGGTGGTGGAATTAGTTTTTCGATGGCTCCCCTGATGGTTTCAGGGTACATGGGTATATATAGGAGGAAGAAGTACGTCGGTGGACGCTCGAGGGACCCAAGAGGGTGGGGGGCGCGCCCATCCCTAGGGGGCGTGCCGGACACCCTCATGGCCGCCTTGCTTGTTTCTTGACTTGCACTCCAAGTCCTCTGGATCACGTTTGTTCCAAAAAGATTGCTCCTGAAGGTTTCATTTTGTTTGCACTTTGTTTGATACTCCTTTTCTTCGATATACTGAAATAGGCAAAAAAACAGAAATTCGGGCTGGGCCTCCGGTTAGTAGGTTAGTCCCAAAAATGATATAAAAGTGTAAAGTAAAGCCCATAAACATCCAAAACGGGTAATATAATAGCATGAAACAATCAAAAATTATAGATACGTTGGAGACGTATCACTTCTCCTCAGCCGAAATGACACGTGCTGAATAATTCATAAACCATGGGTCCATAAGACATGGTTCCCCCTCCCAATTCCACATTCATACCTCGTGGGTGCCAAATCACCTTCTCCCCGGAAGCTTCCTTCTCCCAGCCGCAAAACCTCAGCCCCTCCTCCATGGCGCCCCACACCGCACCAAATTTACCGCCACCCTCCTCCCCAATGCCGGAGATGTTGTCCGTTTGCCGTCGTGCACTGGGTCATGTGCCTCTTACTCTGTGCTGCCAGAGCTGCCTCAACGACGGCCGCGTGAACCGTACCGGAGCCGATTCACCCCTGCTATTGTGCATGGCGCCGGAGCGGCTCCATCATTGGATGTGTCCAGCAGGGCCCCGATGCTGCTTCCCCGTAGCCATCAAACCTCGTGACATCTCTGCTTTCCTGCCGCCGGCCTCACCGACTCGGCAGCTGGAGCTGCCTACTTCATCGGGCCGCAAGATAGGTCATACACTCATCTCAAATCACTTTTATTTAGGTCAGTTGTCTGAATTTTTATTCTGGGCCAATTGATTCCCAATGCAGCACCCCTCGAGGCGGAGGAGCTCCTAGGCTGCCGTTTGGCTGGTGTCTAACATAAGGGTGCGGGGGCGCAATTTCGTCGCGGAAGCAGCGCTTACATGGCTATCTTAGAGTTGCGTGGGTTGAAGGTACTGCTACCGCCGGATCTGGATGACGACGGGTCTTTGTGGATTGCCGGGGGCGGCGCAACCACTGCAGTGTGGTGGGGCGGGGAGCAGAGTTTTGGCCGGAGCTCTCGTGGCCACAGATGGCCGAGGCAGGCTGCTCTACCGGTGGTCGCTGGCTCTTCGGCAAAGATTCTGAACAGTGTCAGTCGGGAGGCACAAGACGGCCATAAAGCCATCCGGCATAGATCGGATGGTACCAAAATAAAATAAAACCGTGTGACCCCAATTTAGTCTTCAGTCAATAGATGTGTGACAACTCTCGTACCTTCGTGTTGATCTCTTAGGGTAATTCTTCAGATCAGAGATATGTGTCGTTCTTAACATTATGCATTTTCTGCATATTCAGCCACACTGTCTTCCTTCTCACTGAAGTTGCTCCAACAAGGGAAGCATACACTAGAAGGGAGCTATAGTCCCCACTCAACAGTTCCCTACATCGAATGTGCGTGCCTGACATGGACAATCACAACAACTGCAGGGCCATCAACAAGTCAGCACATGATGCTCACTCCTATGGATGGCGGCCAGATAGGTTGTACCCTCATCTTACTTGTGCACAACATTTATGGCTTTGTTATTCATCTAAGCATGGAAAATAGATTATCACATTTCACTGTATATTCATGCTGATCTCTTACGGGTCTTGTTCAGGAGTTAACATTGTTCCATAGTTCAGCTAAGAGACTTGTTCTTTAGGTAACGTTGTTCCATGTTATCATCCATCAGCCAATGCTGTCCCACAGGCTAGTGATTATAGTATTATACCACTTCTAGTATTACCTATATTGTTCTTTAATACTTTTTTGTGCCATCTAGTTAATCTCGAATACAAATGATACATATTCTGTAGCTTTCATCTGTGTTCTCCCTTTAGTTTTTGAGACCCGTTGCTGCTAGTTAAAATCAGTCCTACTATTTATGTCGTCTCCTACAGGCACTCATTACATAAATCTAACTACTAGTTGTCTTTCATGCATGTCGGATATAATTGCACACACTGATATATCCACAAGAACCTCATGGAGCAATGTAACGACCAACAAACTTGATGTCAATGATACCCAATATGATGGAACATGTAAAGGCAGTTCTTCATAAGACTTGCAGAAAGATGATGAATCCTCTTCACCCCACAAGTTCCTTGCTCTAACTTGGCCCGTGATATGGGTACATCATGCATATAATGTCCTGGAGTGCATGTACTCTGTTGCAATGCCATGTGCTTAGTCTGCTGATCATGCATGTAAATATGTCATGCCTTACTGTTTTTCAGTATCTATTCCATTGACGATAACATGTTTTCAAATTCAAGTACTGTCATTCTACTCTATCACAATGCCATCTGCTTAGTTTGGACATCATGCTTCTGAATATCTTATGCATTCTTATTCATCAGTATGTACTTCATTTGTCTACCATACCATGTTTTTTCACATTGAAGTGTTGTTCTAGTGGTCTGTTTCAATGCCATCTTAGTTTCCCAATCATACACGCATATGTTGCCTTAGTGTTTTCCTGTATGTATTCTTCTAGCATACAGTTTTACATTCAACTAGTGTTTTTTTTACTCTGTTGTCCTATCATATCCCTAGCTCTTACATCATACTCCCTCCATCCGGATTACATGTTACCAAAATGGATAAAATGGATGTATCTAGAACTAAAATATGCCTAGAACCATCCATTTATTTCCGGATGGAGGGGATACATGTCAATATGTCATGCATTTCTATTCTTCAGTACCTATTCCATCTCTCTGCTATAGCATGTTTTATAATTGAAGCACCATTCTTCTATATAAGGCATGCAAGGGGAAGACAACTATGTTAGAATCTGAAGGGTTACAAACAAGGTCTTTGCAAAAGATCCAAACGCCAAGAGATAGTAAACCAACTCCAATTTTCATAGATACTGCTCCAGCATAGAGAAACCCAACTCCTACTGATAATAAGCAGATTCCAGTGGCCAAAGAACCTGTCACTGTAGTCCAGCAAAAATATGTCAACTCCGTTCTAAGAAGCGTGTGCGTATCCTCGCATCATGAAATTTTATAGCATGCTGATCATATTTTCAACATGTTTCTTACCCATCTCTCTTTTATAAAATAAGATTAATAGATAGAAGAATTTCTGCACTAGTATCCTCTTTGAGGAAAGTATCTTGCGGGAATTCTCTCTGCTCCAATGCTGATGTAAGTACCTGTTGTATATCTCTATATTTTTACATCAGCATGTATTTTGTTAATCAGCATGAATCCAACCTTTATCTGATCTAGATTTGGTTGTAGCAAAATGCATAATTAAAGGCGATAATGTTGATTTTTGTAAGGAAAACTGTCTGGTAGTTTTGCATACTGAGTTGCATGAGTGTACTATCTCATATCATGCACATTACTGAACTATAGTGCTGCTCTGGTTGCCCATTCATTCATTGTGTCAATGTTGCTTTCGTATTACCTAACTTGGCTGATGATAGTTGTGCCATATTGTGTTAATTTGGTGTAGGCTAGTGTGGCCTGGTTGCCCAAACGTTCGTTGTGTCAATGGTTGCTTTCCTATTATCTGACCTGGCCAATGATAGCAATGCTAGTGTGTTAATTTGGTGCAGTCCGCCGAAGATAAGAAGACAAACTCTGAAAGCAGCAAGGCAACCCCATTGTTTCTTTCCAATAAATCTAGGCCAGGTAATATGGCAATAACTTTTGATTAATCTATTCGGTTCCCCTCCTAATTTATGTTATGATGAAGTGGTCGAGACACTCTCCACTATCAATAATACAAGCCTACCAAAATCACCATCTGAATCTGCTCAGTTTCCTCTGTCTCGAATGCAACGGAAAAGATGTATGTTTGTGCACCAATTACTGGCTGGAGCAATGATGGAAATCATGGAGGAATCAGAGGTGCACATTCTTGCGCAACAACAACTGATCAATGTTTTCAGAGACAGTGTTGCAAAGAAGGAAGAACTTGATCATATGCTTATGGGCGTCATCCGCGCTGAGGTTGTAGATTGTGACATTGTAGATCGTTAGGTTCTGTTCATTTATTTGCATTGGCATCAATCTTTGATTGCCCAGTGGATGTAATTTCCTGTAATATATGCTGGATGTGCAACGTTTTTCCTTGTATGTCGTACCTTTGTTGAGGGCGCCTCGCATTCCAGCTAGCTGGTCGCTAGGAAGCTAAAAAGCAGTGAAATTATTATTTAGGATGAACAGTCATGGGCCCTATATGAAGGAAGCAGCCCACTACCCTTAATGGACTTCCCTAATGGGCTCTCGGGGGCCAAAATTCTCAAAGGCCTTTGATTGATCGGTTTTGGTCCTGTGCATAATTGCTCGTTGTAATGGGCTCAGATTATCTAATTGGGCCTACAGACATGTTTGAACTTTAGTGGGACCATTAAGTTAATGGGCCGTAACCAGGCCGAAAGCTATCGGGCCGACAGTTAATGCTCGACCCTGTTACCTCCCGGGTCGTTAACAGGCCGACATCGAAGCGGGCAACGGGTGGGCCCATTTGATTGCACAGGTCATTAATAGGCCGATACTAAGGTCGGCCTACATATGGCCCAACTATACTGTGGGCCTTTAGTGGGCCGAAAGAGAAAGAGGGCTTGTACTAGACCATGAAGAGCATGGGCCGCTAAGAGGCCGAAAGTCAGGTCATACTATACATGGCCCAACTGTGTTGTTTCCTTTAGCAGGACGAAAGAGAAACCAAGCTGGTATTGGACCATGAAGAGCATGGGCCGTTAAAAGGACAAAACTCAGGTCCGACTGCAGGTGGCCCAACTAATTTATAGGCTATTAATAGGCTGAAAGACACATCGAGCCGAAAATTGGCCCAACACTTAAATGGGTCGCTAAAAGGCCGAAAGTCATACATCCTGAAAATCGGCCCATCCCTTGGATGGGCCGTTAACAGGCCAAAACCACATCGGGCCGTTATTGAGCCCAAATATATAGCGGGCTGTTAACGGGCTCAACAAACGATGGGTTGCAATGGTGTCAAATCGTTAACGGGCTGTTGATGGGCCGAATTGGCACATCTCGTATGGGCCGTGTGGGCTTACATGGACCTGACACAAGTAGGCCTTATATGGGCCGGCCTGCTAATTTTTACTGGGCCAACCTTTTTCATCGAAATGGCCACTGGTGGGCCTTGCCATGTGCCAACGTATCATAGGTGCCTCCTGTACTATGAGTGGATGACATCTGTCCCAATGCTGAGCCGACACGTGGATCCTCCAGCGAACGAGAATTTTACACATTGGTCGGGGCTATTAACGGGCTATCCGATCCAAACCAGAAACCGATAGCTTAACGGTGACCCATTACGGTGGATGCCATGTGTCGGTCATCGTTGACGAAAGCACTTCTATGATGCGCGATTTATCTTCATGGAAGTGGACACTTCCATGATGATAATTTTGGTAATGCCATGGAACACTTCTACGACAACACATGTATGACTATCTTGATTCTGTCACAAAATCGTCATGGATGTACATGCATGACAAAAAACGTGACCTACTGTGACAAACATGTATCATCACGGAAGTGTATTTTTTTTGTAGTGAGAAGGACAATGTTCCACTCAAGTGGAACCTTCACCAGCCCAAGACCCACACGCTTCCGAAGAACAAAGTGAATGCCCTCCTCCAAATGAACAGGATCAAGGGAAGATCAACCTCAAGGTGGTGGTGATCCACAAATTGATGCCCAAGGTCAAGTTCTTGCTACCGAGCAAGTTCAAGATCTAGAGCAACCTCAAGATCAAGAACAAGATCAAGACGACGCTCATGATGATCAAGTTACCGCGCCTCAACTCTCTTTTGAGGAGCAATTGGAGTGTTGTGCCGCCAAGATTGCTTCCCAAGAGCATCTCATGAAGAATGTGCTTGGAAGTTTAAGAAAGGGGGTAAGCACTCATAAACAATTGTCAAACTATTGTGAACATCATGCATTTGTTTCTTGTGTTGAACTCCAAAAGGTCTATGATGCGCTCGAGGATCTGGATTGGCTTAATGCCATGCATGAAGAACTCACCAACTTCGAGCACAACAAGGTGTAGAGATTGGTGCCAAGGCCAACGGAGAATCATAATGTCATTGGAACCAAATGGATCTTCAAGAACAAGCAAGATGCTCACGGGATTGTCATTCGCAACAAGGCTCATTTGGTGGCACAAGGCTACTCCCAAATCGAGGGTATTGACTACGGTGAAACCTTTGCTCCTGTTGCTCGCCTTGAATCTATTCGTTTGTTGCTTTCTTATGCTTCTCATCATAACTTTAAGTTGCAACAAATGGATGTGAAGAGTGCTTTTATTAATGGTCCTCTTAATGAGTTGGTATATGTCAAACAACCCCCAGGGTTTGAGGATCACAAGTTCCCCAATCATGTGTACCAACTCGATAAGGCACTCTATGGCCTTAAACAAGCCCCATGTGCGTGGTATGACCACCTTACCAAGTTGTTGCAAGATTGTGGGTTTGAAATTGGGAAAATTGACCCCACTCTTTTTAGTAAGAAGGTCAACGGGGAGTTGTTTGTATGCGAACTATATGTTGATGATATTATCTTTGGTTCTCCTAACAATGCCTTTAATGAGGAGTTTGCTGCACTCATGTCCGCGGAGTTTGAGATGTCCATGATGGGAGAGTTGAAGTTCTTTCTCGGGTTCAAAGTCAAACGAAGAAGAGAAGAAATCTTCGTCAACCAAGCCAAATACACTCAAGACATGCTCAAGAGATTCAAGTTGAGTGATGTCAATCCGCGTCAACTCCAATGCCTACCAAATGCCAACTTGACAGTGATCCCAATGGTAAAGCAGTGGATTAGAAGGTATATCGCTCTATGATTGGCTCCTTTGTTTACCTTTGTGCATCTAGACCGGATATCGTGTTGAGTGTGGGAATTTGTGCATAGTTTCAAGCCTCACCTAAGGAAAGCCACTATGTGGCGGTCAAGTGAATCTTTCGGTATTTGGCTCATATCCCAAACTTTGGCTTATGGTACCCTAGAGGAGCAAGCTTCAATCTTATGGGATTTTCAGATTCATTCTGGGCGGGAGACAAAGTGGATAGGAAGTCAACTTCTGGAGGGTGCCAATTTCTTGGTTGCTCTTTGGTGAGTTGGTCTTCTAAGAAGCAAATTTGTGTGTCTCTCTCCTCCACCGAAGCCGAGTATGTGGCTACCGGTAGTTGTTGTGCTCAACTTCTATGGACGAGGCAAACTTTAAAGGATTATGGTGTCACTTGTGACAAAGTCCCTCTTTGGTGTGACAATGAAAGTGCTATCAAGATTTCTCTCAACCCGGTGCAACACTTCAAGAGGAAGCATATTGAGATCCCATATCACTTCATCCGGGATCACATCAAGCGAGGGGAGATCAATCTTAGCTATGTCAACACTCAGGATAACCTTGTAGATATTTTCACGAAGCCTTTGGATGAAGCTAGACTTCGCGAGTTAAGGCATGAGCTAAATATCATCAATTTGAGCAATGTGGCTTGAACCTGTGGACAACCCACCATACTTATCATGTTGTCTTGTTTAGATGTAGGCATGGACATAGGGGGAGTATTGTTCTCTCAATGAACTCTTCCTCCCCCCATTATGCATAAATCGATCAACTCTTTCACATTCGCCATTTGTGATGGTATTGGTGCTTCAAAGACGAGTTTTGGTCATGGGCCCAAGGATAATTCTTCATGATGCCATACAAATTGACTCAAACATAGGTGGCTCCGGCCACCGCCCCCTCTTCTTGAGAGGTTTGGTTTGTTGTTTGTCCTCGGTGTCTCTTTGCTTTCTTTTGGACCTTGTTCGTGGTTGAGTTGCTTCATCGGTAGTCTTTCTCGTGTGTCCGTTTGCTTGGAGTTTGTATTGCAAAGGCCTTCTTGTTTCTTTTGGTCGAAACTTGCACTTTCTTTGGCTTGTGGTACTACCGTGGCGAGCCACGGTACTAGCGCTGGAGGTTGGTGGCTCCTGTGCTTGCACAACTGCGACCACGGCACAGTACTACCGCTTAAATCATGACAATAATTTTTTATTGCCACTGGTAGAGCAGTACTACCGCCCTGGGTCCGGTACTTCCGCCCGGGCGGTACTACCGCAATGACCGACAGTACTACCACGCTATCGAGACCGTGTGGGTGTTAAGGCCGGGCAACTCCCCCATACCCATTCATCCCTTCCCCTCACCTCGTCTCTCTCTCTCCTGCCCAAGAACAACACCGGATTTCCGTCTCCTGCCACTCTCCTCTCATTTCAACCGGTGGGATCATTCCCCACCTTGCCCTCTTTCCATGGACCCCGGTATCTCCCCTTGTCCCTCTCTCTTTGCCTCTCGCTTTGTGCTTCTAGGTTTTGGGAGATGCATGTGTAGATCTTGAGATTTTTGGCTAAATCTTTGCAAGAGGAGATTGTTGGAGAGTGTTTGTGCAGTAGATATGCTATTTGGTGTGATACAACCATGTATTTTTGATCAACGGTAGTACCGATTCATCATCACGGATCTTCTGAGATGCAATCTTGCAAGATCTTCCCATCCGGTACTACCGCTCCCCTGGAGCGGTACTACCACCCGTGGCGGGCCCCTACAGTACTACCACTTCCCTGGAGTGGTACTACCGCCCGGGGCGCGGACGTAAAAAATTACTTCCGCTCTAAGCACGATACTACCACGCCAACCTGGCGCGGTACTACCATGGTCAGAGCAGTAGTAAATTTTTTACTTCCACATCCTGATGCAGTACTACCACTTGACCAAAATTACCTTGTTTTATTACACCCAATCTCATTTCTATGTGTTTCATTTTGGTTTGGCCTTGGTCTTTGCAATAATCCTTTTTGCTCTTCTCATGTGTTTGCGTTGTTTGTCATAGGTGGTGGCTCTGGTTCCAGGCGCTCGAATTCGAGCCGTGATACAAGCTCCAAGTGTCTTTGCAATCAAGTTCCTGAGGGTCCAGTGCCCCAACTCGCCACATCAAGACCTCAGCTACCAAGTTCAAGGAGCCAGTTGTCGGCTTGGATGAAATGCCTCAAGCAGAGTTTCTGATTCCAAGGAATCTCAACCCCTACGTCAAGCCAAGGGAACTCATAAGGGGCTGAAAGTGCTAGTATTTTGACTGGGGGGGGGGTGAATAGGCGATTTTTATGGAAGTCTTCAAAACATGAATGCTTTGAAGACAAACAATAGAAATGAACCTATTGATATGCAGCGGAAGGTAGACTACACTAGACAAGCCATAGTCAAGTAAGCAATGAAGTGAAAGCACGAAGACTATCACCAACTAGGTAGTAAAGATCAGGATGGAAGATAGTATGAAGCCAAACAGTAAACAATTTTCACACCGTGAAATCAATCAGATCAGACAAATGGGTAATGACTTCACAAAGACAAACTGTAAGTAAAGAGAGGTGAAAGATGGAACCAGTTGCTCGGAGAGGACAGGGATTTGTTGGACCAGTTCCAGTTGCTGTGACAACTGTACGTCTGGTTAGGGAGGCTGAGATTCAACTCAGAAGACCGCGTCTTCACCTTATTTCCCTTGATCTAAGAACACTTAGTCCTCGCCCAATCACTCTGGTAAGTCTTCAAGGGAGACTTCCAAACCTTCACAGACTTCATTCACCGGCAATCCACAATGACTCTTGGATGCTCAGAACGTGATGCCTAACCGGCTAGAGGATTCACAGTCCTGAAGTGTAATAAATCTTCAGGTCACGCATACAGAAAGACTTTAGTGAAGCCTAACACTCTTTGGCTATGGGTGTTTTGGGCTTTGTCCTTGCAAGGATTACTCTCTCAAATGCTTCGGAGGTGGGTTGCTCTCAAACGACAAAAGTCGTGCACTAACTCTAAGCAGCCACCGACTTATGGTGTAGGGGGTGGACTATTTATAGCTAGGAGGCAACCCGACCTGATTTGTCCAAAATAACCCTTGATCACTAAGAACTAACACGTGTCCAGTGGTCAGATTTCAAACACACGCGGCAGCTTGATTTGGGCTACAAGTAAAGCTGACTCATCTAGCTCTGGACTCATTGTCTTCGCTCGAAGACATAGGATTTGGTTGAGCATAAATTCAGTCACTCTGACTTTGTTCACTTGGACCCCACTTAATAGTACGGCGGTTCCTATGACTCAACAAAGAAGAAAAGGAAACTACGAAACAACTATGTCTTTTCACTCCATAGTCTTGATGTGATGTCTTCTCATGTCATAGTCTTCAATGTGAACCTCACAAACCACCATTGTCTTCATTGTCTTAACACATTTTTAGTGGTCATCTCTGGTAGGTAAACCGAGTCAATATGGGACTACTACCCGTGTTATCCTGCAATTCTCACAAACACATTAGTCCCTTAACCAAGTTTGTCGCCAATACTCCAAAACCAACTAGGGATGGCACTAGATGCACTTACAATCTCCCCCTTTTTGGCGATTGATGACAAACTGGTTGAAGTTTTCAACGTGGATAAAAGTATGTGAAAGTTTAGTGTTGTGAGTATTGTCTTCATACATATGACGAGGCTGCCCTTGAAGATGTGCATATAAATGATTTTCTTTTGAATGCAAATGCACATGGCAGGTTTTGCTTTGTGGAGGCCATCTTCAAGTGTGAAGACAATACATTATGCATATAAGTAGATACTGAAGATAATGACATGCATAACGGAAAATGGACATCTGCAGAATGACTTCATGTGGAATTTATCATCGCAACACAAAGTAGCAGACGACCATCGAGTTTAAGTGTTACAACTCAAAGAACCAAATGTATCAAAAGACGAGAGTTGTAAATACTTGGCAAATTAATGAAACCACCCATAAGGACCCTTTGAAGACTATCAACTCATATGCTTCTCCCCCTTTTGTCAGTAATGACGAAAAAGGTTTGAAGGCATAGAGCGTCTACTCGTTCCCAGAAGAAGTAGGGTTGGCGTTGGAGTTTGGTGGTGCAGAAGGGCCTGGTGCAGTGTCGAGATGCAGTGTAGCCATGGTTGGTGAAGTGGCGTCGTCTTCTTCATCGATGACTTTTGCAATAACAGTTGCAGCTGAAGATGAATATTCAGAATCTTCAAGTGAGGGAGTGTGGCGCCAACTTGCATTTTGTGCAGGCCTGGAATCAAACTTAAAGCCCTCGGTGAAGCCATCTGCGCGAAGATCGCCTTTAGAACATAGCAGAGTGAGGCTTTTCCAGGACCGCCGGGAGTTTTCATGGGCAATAAATGAGTTCTTAGTGGCCAGGTTTCGAATGCGATTGACATCCACCAAGAGACTCTGCATCTGACGCTTTAGCCAGTCATGGTGCTTGTCCTACTTCTGATGTAAAGCCACAAGACGCTCTCGGTCATTGAGTACACAGGAACGCTTCCGAGGCCTTTGGGAAATCGTACTAGCAGTGGATTTAGTGTTTGCACGATGAGGCATATGCACATTGCTAGCTAGAGGATAAGCAGGAATAGCAACATTGGGGACATGAACTCCTTCTATTTGCTGCGTGAAGCTTCGATGATCAACATTATGAAGATATAGCGGCTCCTTGGCAGGCTCGGGGTAGATGGCTTCAACTGACAGATCAACCTCACGCAGAAAGACAAGATGGTTGTGTGCTGAAGGCTGATAGTCGACAAAAGAATGGAGTTTTATCAGGCGCATCACACATGGAGCATAAAACTTCAGGCCAAACAGATCAATCCCAGATGCAGCAAGTTGTCTGATGAAGAAATCCTGGGAGTTGAATCTGATGCCATTGACAATATAGAGTACCAAAGTCTTCATGGTGCCTTCAAGTTTGGCTTCAGAAGAATGTCCCTTCATTGGCCATAGAGTGCGCCGCAGTATATGATAGACTGTGTGGGGCAAGTAATCGAAGTCCTTGATGAAGAATTCCTTGGGATATTCTACATCTTGAGGCAATGGCTTCATCATACTAAGCATCTGACTCATATTGGGTTCAGGCCTCTGAAAAATGCTCTACAGTTCTTCTCTGTGATGCTAACAACCAGGCTCATACAATTCACCTGGAGTGGGCAGGGAGGTAAGCTCGATGATGTCTTGAGCTTTGGCTTCATGGTGCACATCTCCTGTCATCCACTCGAGGATCCATGTCTTCGGATCCCTGTTGTAGCCACGAATGTGAAGAGTAGCATAGAACTGCAGCAGAAGCTCTTCATTTCAGTGCTCTTTGGCAGTGAAAAATTGCAGAAGACCAGCATCCCAAAAGCAATCCAGAGCTTCTTCACGACAAGGGAGCCCAGCAATAGCTTCACAATCAAGACGCATGTGAGGAAAGATCCTCTCTCGATTGTAGAGGACGCAGGAGTAATAGCTGCACTGTTGATGGCTCCAGAAGCGATCTGAAGATATCTTTGGCTTCAAGTATGGGTTCTTGTCCTTGTGAAAGAAGGTATTATGTGCTCTGAAGCTGTTTACGCTGAATGATCCTAGCGATGTAGCAGCACCTGGAAGCCTTGGCAACCTTGACTTTGGCTTCTGAACTTGTGGTCGCTGCTCCATATGATAATCATATTGTGGTCCGGGAGTAGTGGGTGGAACCATGATTGGCCAGTGAACTGTGACTAACTCCCCATCACAATTGTAAGCCGTTTCCATAGTGTGAGGCCTTGGGGAAGGAATAGCGTCGTCAGTGGGGACCGGCGTCACAGAAGCTTCATTATTCATAGTGGCTTCAGGCACAACATTAGCTTCAGGCTCCACTTGATCTTCAGCCAAGACAGGGTCATTTGCTGCAGCAGTGTTTGTGGCAGCCTCATTGTTCTCAACCTCCATTTGGTCAATGACCGGAGGGTCTTGCACAATCAAATTCTCCTCGAGAATGACTTGGTTTGTGGCAGGGGGTGTGGCAAATCTCTCTTTTCTTCTTTCTTCTTCTTCTTCGGCTGATGCAGCCGGAATGTTTTCAGCAGTTGTGGCTTCAGACACTAGAACCATCACAGAAGGATTCGCTTCAGGGAACACTTGACGTGCCACTGAGCTGGATTGTTGTGAATCTTCTTCTGGGATGGTTGCCATGGAGACAGATGGCCTGAGGCCTTTGCGAAACCGTTTAAACACGGGCGATGCCTTTGGAGGTGGAATGGTCTCCATGTAGTTATCGTTATTAAGTAGTGGATTGGAAACTTGGGCTAGTGGAATACGGGGTGTTTCATCTTGAACTGGTGTTTTTTCTTGCGGGTGCTCAACCCAGGAATTATCTTGAGCGATTGGCGTCAATGGACGACCAATGCTAATGTACCCGCTGCTCGTTGGAGCAGGCGATGCCACCAACTGATGCTTGAGTTGAGGAAGGACTTCATCATCAATAACATGGTCTTCATGACCAATGTCTTCAGCTGCGTTGGGGTTAACAACTGGAACTTGTTCATCTTCATGAGCCTTTGTGGAAGCAGGCTGGTGGATCACAACACGTTGATCTTGGTTGGCAACAGGAGGAGGAGCAACTGAGATGGGTTCAACAATAAGAGGCTAAGAGGCTGCATCACGCTCTTTCTTTGAAGACTTAGTTCCCTTAGTCTTCAACTTCTTCTTGGAAGGGTATCGTCAGATGCGTCCTTGGGCTTGCGCTTCTTGGCTTCGGCTTCAGCTGCCCTTGTTTTCTTCAGCACTGAAGCTGCTGATGGGACCTTACGCTTCGAGCCTGTCATGCTGGCAGGGAAGACAATGCGGGGTTCTTCCTGCCTTGGTGCTTCAGTATGTGTCATAGCAGGCTTCTTTTGTTTGGCAGTCATCCTGGGATCGATGCTAGGGCGCCCAAGAGCTTTGCGCTTCTCAGCTTCATTGTGTGCTTGAATGCATTTCTGAACGAAAAACTTCATGTGCTCTCGTGAGCCTTTAGCTTTAGTGTGCTTCTTGTAGAACTCCTCCTTGAGGTCATGCAACATCTTCTTGAAGATTTGAACATCTACCGCACTGAGCTTGGCCATGTTCTTCTTGAAGTGAGCCTTATCATAATCAATTTTGTTCTTCAGCTCAACAATCTTCTGAGCGAAGGCCAACTCACTAGCAATGGCTCCATGGAATGTGACACTGATGTCCACTGGAAGCTAAAGATCATCAATACTGTTGCGCTGGTCATCGAACCACTCATCGATGAAGTTATTCAGAATATCAACATCAAAGAGGGGTAGATCGTTGAAGATTTCTGCCTCTTGCTTGCTCTTGATAAGCATCTCCAAAGCATCATCACCAAGAACTTCATTGCTTGACATATCAATGGTGTCATCTTCGTTGCACAGAACAACAAACGGAGTCAGGGGTTGCCCAGTGGCCTTCTTGGGCAATGGCTTCTTGGTCCTGTTGGACACGCGAGACAAGTCTTCAGACTGCAAACTGAATTCAGGCGGTGCAGACTTCAGAGTCTTCCTTGTTGAAGCTTTTGATGAAGCAGATGGCTTTGAAGCTTTAGCCTTTTTCTTCTTCTTCTCCTTTGGAGGTGAGGGAGCATCTTCAGAATCAGCTTCTTTAGCAGATTGCTCCACAGCTGCCCTCTGGGCAGCAATATGAGACAGAAGCCCATAAAAATTAGTGAAGGGGCCAATTCTGTTCTCATTAGGTTCACGTGTCCCATCAACTCTTGGAGCGCACTACTAGGAAAAGGGCTATAGATAGGACTGATTCTAATGGCGCACCAGGTAAGTAGTGCACCACTACTATATACTAATGGCGCACCGGTTGCTCGTGCGCCATTAGTGTGGAAGACACTAATGGCGCACCGTGCTCACGGTGTGCCACTACTATTGATTTTTTCCCATTTTTCCATACAAACTAATGGCGCATGGATGGCAAAGTGCGCCATTACTAGTTAGAACTAGTAATGGCGCACGACCAAGACAGTGCGCCATTAGTATATAAATTTTTTTTACTTTTTTGCAAACCTACTAATGGCGCACTATGCCAAAGTGCGCCATTAGTAGTTTAAACTACTAATGGCGCACTGTGCCACGGTGCGCCATTATCATAAAAATTATTATTTTTTACTTTTTTGCAAAACTACTAATGGCGGATGTCATTGTGGTGCGCCATTAGTATGTTGGGTTACTAATGGCGCATGGCTTAGTGGTGCGCCATTAGTAACCTGGGACCAGCTAGATATTTTTGGATGGCCACACCTACACACTCACTTTCCCCACTTCATTCCCCACCTCCTTCTCTAAGCTTGTCGGCTGCCTCCTCCTCCTCACCTCATTTGCACCATAGATTCATCAAAATTAAGTGTTGAAATTACCTTTTTTTGATAGGTAAGTAAGGGGAAAGCTATCTTCATGTTGTAGATCTACTTTTTTTCTCCCTAGCTCGCTCCAACAACGTGCACATGCACTTTTTGTGGCCTAGCTAGATCTATGTATGTTTGTGGTGTTGCTTGTGTTTGTGGTGTTGCATATATGTTTGTGTTTGCAGGTACCGGTATTTGAAATGCGATAGTTGCCAATATTTTGCCGGAATGTTGATTCATTTCCGTTTCGGCGAGAATTTTGGCACTATGCATTCTTTTTGGTCCTATTTTTAGGGAAGGTCATGCCAAATTTTTTCTTGGTTCTAAAATATCGTTTTGCTCTACCCCGCAGGCGACCATGGTCCGCACGATGACCGAAGGTATCGTGAATAGGTTTTTGAGCTCCGCGAAGGCCGAGATGCTTCAAAAGAACGAGACGGAGATAAGATGTCCGTGTCGAAGATGCAAGCTGAAGAGCCTTATTGCGGACCCGGATTCTGGGCAGGTGTGGGACCACCTGCTCTTGCGTGGTTTCATGGATGGCTATCGGTGGCAAGGTGATGAAGATGACTATGAAGTCGTCCATGGGGGCCGGGCAAGAAATGAGGAAGGGCAACAAGACAACCACCGCGGTGAGGGCGGGCGAGAAGACGAAGAATCTCCAGGACATGATCACGACGGTGATGATGTACACAATCATCATGTAGAAGATGTCGTACATGATGATGAGGAAGATCAAGACGAAGGGCATGATCATGAAGATTAAGATGCAGGACCCTCATATTCAAGAGCTGCTTCGCAAGCAGACGGATAACGCAAGAGCTGCCGCCCGAGAGAAAGCCAAGCTGGATCAACTGGAGATAGACGCGGTTACTCCATTGTATGAAGGATGCAGGCCCGAGGATACCCGCCTGAAAGTAACACTCATGGCTCTGGAGATGAAGGTAAAACACCAAATGACCGACGCATGCTTCGACGAGAACATGTCATTCTGGCACGAACGTCTTCCCAAGGGGAACAAGTGCCCGACCAGTTTCAAGGAGGCGAAAAAATCGTGTGTCCTTTGGATTTACCGCACGTGAAATACCATGTGTGCATGAACAATTGCATCATTTATCAGGACGAGCACGCGGAGTCTACCATATGTCCGGTGTGCGGCGTCACTCGATACAAGAAGAGGAAGAAAGCTCCTCGAAAATCGGTGTGATATTTTCCGATCACTCCTCGTCTGCAGCGGTATTTTGTGGACCCTAAGGTAGCAAAGCTCCTGCGTTGGCACGCGGATAGGGAGGAGACGAAGCCGGAAGATGACGGAAATGATCCGGAGATAAATAAAAAAGAAAAGATGCTGAGTCACCCTAAGGATGCGAGCCAGTGGCAAGCGTTGAACTTCGAATACCCAGAATTTGGGAAGGATCCAAGGAACATCGTGCTGGGCGCGAGCACCGATGGAGTCAATCCGTTTGGCAGCCAGAGAAGCACACATAGCACCTGGCCTGTGTTTGTGTGGATGTACAACCTTCCCCCCTGGTTGTGCATGAAGAGGAAGTACATTCACATGAGTATGCTAATTGAAGGGCCGAAACAACCAGGGAACAACATCAATCTGTATTTGGGGCTGCTGAAGGAGGAGCTAGACACGCTGTGGAAAACGCCAGCCAATACGTGGGATGCCGCAGAGAAAGAATATTTCCCTATGAGAGCCGCACTGCTCACGACGGTGCACGACTATCTCGGTTACGGATATCTCGCGGGGCAGGTAGTCCACGGATTTTCTGGTGCGTAAGGTGCATGGATGACACAATGTATCGCCAGCTAGATAGAGTTCCCGGGTCTTCGAAAACCGTGTTCATGGGACATCGAAGGTGGCTTCGCGACAATGACCCGTGGAGGAAACGCAAGGATCTGTTCGATGGTGAAACCGAACCCCGAAAACGCCCGTGTACGAGGAGCGGCGAGGAAATAGACGAGCTGTTGAAAAATTGGAAAGACTGCCGCTGCCGGTAAAAAAGGCGCCAGAGCCGGGAAAAAAGCGAAAGGCGCCAGAGCCGCTGCTGAAGGTATGGAAAATGAGGTCTGTTTTCTGGGACTTGCCATACTGGAAGATCCACCGTGTGCCTCACAGCCTTGTTGTCATGCATATCACGAAGAACGTGTGCGAGAGTCTACTTGGTACCCTGCTCAACATGCCAGAGAGGACCGAAGATGGGCCGAAAGCAAGGGCAGACTTGAAATCAATGGGCATCAGGCAGGAGCTTCACGCTAATGATGATGATGATGATGATGATGAGGCGAAGCAGGACACAGAAAGTCGTCGCAAAGGCAAAAAGGCCAAGAAGACCGGAAATGACTACCCTCCCGCGTGCTTCACTCTAAGTCAGGAGGAGATCGAGCAATTTTTCACCTGCCTCCTAGGAGTAAAACTTCATTATGGTTACGCAGGGAAGATAAGCAGATACCTAGACCCAGCGAAGCAGAAGTTCAACGGGATGAAGTCTCACGACTGTCACGTGCTGATGACGCAGATACTTCTAGTTGCAATCCGTGGGATCATGGACACGCAAGTCCGTGAAACGCTATTTGGCCTATGCAACTTTTTCGACGTCATCTCTTGGAAGTCGATTGGCATGAGGCAACTTAGAAGGCTACAGGAAGAGATCGTGGTGATAATATGCGAGCTTGAGATGTACTTCCCGCCCGCATTCTTCGACGTTATGGTGCATCTGCTAGTCCATATCGTGGAGGATATCATCCAACTCAGGCTGACATTCCTGCACAGCATGATGCCGTTCGAAAGGATGAATGGTGTCATCAAAGGATACGTTCGGAACATGTCACATCCAGAGGGAAGTATAGCCAGGGGCTTTCTGACCGAAGAGTGCATCTCCTACTGCACGAATTATCTAGGCATCGAGAACCCCATTGGTCTGCCCGTCAACAGGCACCTCGGCAGGCTCGCTGGATGGGGTCACCATGAGGGTCGCCGCGAAATGCATGTCGACTACGAGGGTCGACTCGCCGACTTTGAAAGAGCAAACTTAGTCGCGCTACAACACATAGACGTGGTCGATCCTTGGGTGGTAGAGCACAAAACCTTTATTGAGAAGACGTACAATGACCGAGGCCAACAGGGGATGGACGAAGATATACTCAAAGAGCACAACTCATGTTTCACGCATTGGTTCAAGCAGAAGCTTCTGTCGTACCCTTTACATGAGGATTCTTCCGCGGAAGAACAACTCATATTCGCCTTGTCACAGGGCGCCGAGCACAACCTGATGACCTATGAGGCGTACGATATCAACGGCTACACATTATACACCGAGGACAAGGACATGAAGAGCGATGGTTATCAGAACTCCGGGGTAACGATGGAATCCTACACCGGCAATGACAAGGACAGATACTACGGAAGGATCGAGGAGATCTGGGAGCTGAGCTACGCTGGAGAGAAGGTCCCGATGTTCTGTGTCAGATGGGCCAAGAGCGTCCTAAAAGAAGACCGGTATTTCACCACCATGGTTATACCCAAAGCCAAATCTGAGACCGCGGCCGCAAACGTCACCGCGAAAAATGAGCCATGGGTACTGGCTTCCCAAGTGGACCAATGCTTCTTCATTACCGACCCGTCAAAGCCCAGTCATGTTGTCGTGAGGAGAGGCAAAAGGAAGATCATCGGAATGGATGGAGTAGCCAATGAGCAAGACTTTGACAAGTACGGCGACCCAAAGATCGAACATGACGACGACGATGAAGTAGCAGCACACACCACAAGAAGAAGCAGGACCACCCTACCTAAAGGACGTCCGTTCCACAGAAGAACTCCATTTGCGAAAAAGAAGGGCAAGAATATTGTGAACATATAGCTAGCTAAGATCGATTGTATTTAAATCGTAGTCTTCATTTCTCGATTGTATTTCATAGGCACTTTTTGATATCATGAATATTTTTAAATTTCATGGTCACTTTTTGAATTCATGAGGACACTTGATCTCGATCCCCCTCCATCTCGATCTCGATTCCCCTTCCATCTCGATCTCGATCCTCCTCCATCTCGATCCCACCCGCACCCTCCCCCGCTAGCTCCACCGCCACCGACGACCCACCGCAACCCTCCCCCGCTCCACCACCGCCGACGAGCATATTTTTTAAAAAATTATTACTATTTTTATAAAAAAATATTACTGTTATGATTTAAACAAGTTTGAACATATTTAAACACAAATAAATATCAAACAACATTTAAAATGCATAAAAAAAATATTGGGGAGCTTGGGAATCGAACCCAGGACCTCTTGGTGTGTGTGCTGCATGCTGACCAGTCGAGCTAGTGGGCGGGTTCTGATGTAGATAGGGTTAGGTGGTATATAACCTGACAAGTCGGGCTAGATTAAAACAAAATTCTAATGGCGCACCGAGGGGAGGTGCGCCATTAGAATAGTCGTACTTATGGCGCACAAGGGGGTGGTGCGCCATTAGAACCCTCCCCCCACTCCACCTACTGCCCTCGCACTGTGTCCTCCCTCCCTCCCTCGCCAGATTCCCCTCGATCGACCCCAACCGTACGCCACCGCCGCAGCCACCACCTCCGTCCGCCGCAGCCACCCACGCGCCCCCGCCGCCTCCCTCTCCCCTTCCTCCCCTTCGAGCACCGCCTCCCCCCGAGCCCCGCCTCCCCCGCGAGCGCCGCCCCCTCCGTCCCCTCCGTCCCCTCCGTCCGCCGCGCCTGCACGCCCTAGGGTTCCGGCTCCAAGGTGGGTGGCAAGCTCGACACGCCGCCTCTGCCTCGACGCGCCGCCTCCTCCTCGACGCACCTCCTCCTAGACGCGCCGCCTCCTCCTCGACGCGCCGCCGCCCGCCGCCTCCTCGATGCCGGCGCCCTCCTACGGCAGCCTGCCGTTATCCCAGAGGTGATTCCTCACCTCTCCCCCCTTCCCCTCCTTCCCCCTAGGCTACCTCCCGCAAGTACCACAACCCTCTTCCCCCCGTGTTCTAGGGTTAGCAAATTCAACTGTTTTTGCTGTTGTTTGGGTCTGAAGATGAGTAGCAAGTATAGTAGGAAGATGATGCATAGTAGGAAGATGCTGCATAGTATTGATGAATTTTTTCTTATGAAACTGAAATTATTAACTCCCTCTGTAATTTGTAAGACATCCAGTAATTTTCCTAAGTAATTGAGAAGAATTTATATACCAGAACATAATAAGAACCCTAATTAGTACAGTTTCCGTTAGCACACCAGTAAGATATAACTTACAACTTCACAAGTATCTCTAGTCAAGTCTGATATTGCTTTTGCTTATATGCGGTCAATTTCTCAACTTGATAACTAGTAGATCAGTAGTTTATATATTGTCACATTGACTAGGTTTCATACAAAAAAAATCCAGTTTACATAAATTTGTAATTTTATATGGCAATATTATATAGTGGTGAAAGGCTCAGCTCTGTCTGACTAATGCTATGCAATGTTATAAAATGGCTAACAGCCACACATGTGAATCTGTTCTTGATACACCTTTTCCCTTTTCTTAGAATCATCATATACATCTGCATATTTCAGGTTTCCAAGGAGGTAAAGGAATTGAAGTTCAGACAGTGCAGCAGCAGCAACACCTCCAAGGTAAGAAATATGTACAGTTAGGTACAGTTAGCATCATGTAAGAAAATGGCCATAATGTGCCCTGATAATGATGTATTTTGTCATAAAAATATATAGTGGACTGCCGTGATAATGACATGGTCCTGTGTTTGCAAGCTGTCATAATCTTCAGTTTTCCTTCCCATTTGGTATCATCATGTTCAGTGTATACAGTTATAACATCATGTGGGTTTTTTAAGTCTGTTTACAGCTCATGTGGGTTTTAACATCATGTGGGTTGGTGAATGTGGATGATTTTTTTATCTTGTGAACTTGAATGTTGCTATGTTGTTTTCTTCAGAGGCTACTGTCAAAAACTTGAGCAAAGATAGGCCCTTGAGTTTGCCGGAATGTCCATTAACTTCCATTCCGGCAAATTTGGGTACTCCATATGTCCTATTTTCAGCAAAGGTCATGCTAAAATTTTCCATGAATTTTAGCATGACTTTGCTAAAAATAGGACATATGGGGTACTTGTGACTAATGCATGGGCCGGGGTATCTTAGTACTTAGTTAAGTAGGATCAACTGCCCTGCCATTCTTGCTGCATTAAACCATAGGTGGCAATAGAGCCAAGTGATTAGGCCCAACTTAGAATTCTCCTTAGCATCGATAAACCCTAGATGATAAACCCAACATAGGTGGCAATAGAGCCAAGTGATTAGGCCCAACCTAGGGTGCCTCGACATCGATAAACCCTAAATGATGAAAACTTAACTTGGCTGCCCCGGATGCCTCGGTGTCGATGAGAACCTAAATGATGTACACTTAGGCTTTTCGGGTGCCTCAGCATCGACAAACCCTAAATGATGAAAGCTTAGGCTTTTAGGGTGCCTCGGTGTCGACAAACCCTAAATGATGAGACCATGATCTTGTTCCTTGACAATAACCAACTTTTTGACCAAACTTTTTTCCTATTTAGAGCGAAACATGGCCCACAACGATGAGGCCGGTGGTTCGGGCGGCAAGCAATTCTGGGAGCTGTCCCAGGAGATGGAGGAACAACCTCACCGCTATGAGGACGCCGCGGAAGACACCAATCCTGATTACACAACCCCTAGTGGCGCCGGGGATGACACCACTGATGGTGCCGCCGAGGATGCCACCACTGATGATGGCGGCGCACACAGAGATGGCAGCCAACCGAAGAAGCAAAGGAAGGACCGGCACCCGAATGCGCTCTGCACCCTCAAGGAGTAATTCACTCAAGTGGACTCCGATGGGAATCCAACGGAGCCCAAACATATAGTCAAGGGGTACTCGGTTCAGCTCGGGTGCATTCTCCGGAGCACCGTCTCGATCAACACCGAGAACCTTAGGCATACAGACCAAGGGAATTTGCGCAACCTCCTCTTCACGAAGCTGCACGAACGATACAAGTTCCCCGCCGACTTTGAAAACACACGCCTCTCAGGGAATAAAGTGAACAGTGCTGCCCTCACGAAGATGAGCACGGCCCTGTCTACTTGGAGAAGCGCGGTGAAGAGAATGATTGATAAAGGTGATAGTTATGAGAAGATCAAGGCGAAATATCCTTTGATGAGTGAAGATGACTACAAGGATTTCAAGATAAAGTGCGAGAGCAGTGCAACCTCCGGATCAAGTCAGTGGGGGAAAGAAATGCGGGAGTTGAACTTAGGAGAACACAAACTCGGTCCCAGCGGTTACAGAGTGGCGGAGCCTATATGGGACAAGGAGGACGCGTAGCCTGCCGAGCAAGGCCTACCGCCCCGCTTCGAGAAATACAGTGGTAACAAGCAGACCAGGAACTATGTCAGGGCCCGGTACAAGGAAGACCCGATAACAAAGGAGCTTACCAGGAATCCGAAGACCAGGGCGCTTGAGCTTGTTCTGGTAAGGAATACACCCCCGCGTAATTAGCTCCATATGGTTGCACTCTAACTAATCCCCAATAATTCTAAATGGTTCATGTTCCTTTCGCAGGAAACTGAAAGCAGTAGCGCGGGGTCGTCTCAGAGCTCCCCTTTCGACAACCCTTTAAATAGGGCGTTGAACATAATGAAAAGGAAGGATAAGCTCACTAAGCCGACGTCAGCTGGTCGTGTGGCCGGCAAAGGCTTGTCCACAAAATGGGGGTCATACTATACCGCTGGTGTGCGGAAGGAGAAAAAGGCCAGCTCGGAAAGCCAGACGCGCGAGGTTGAAGCACTCAAGGCGCAAGTGGCGCGGATTCCGGAGCTTGTCCAAGAGCAACTGGAACAACAACTGGGAACGAAGCTCAACGCCATGGTGCCTACGTTGATTCATGGGCTGACGACATGGATTGCGGGCGGCCAACAGGGGCCTCCCCCGGTTCCCATCTTCACGGCCAGCAACTCGCACAACGCGCAGGCGGCGCCATTGGTGTCTCCAGCGGCGGCACCATTGGTGTCTCCGGCGGAGGCGGTATTCGTGTCTCCGGCGCCGGCACGGGCATTGGAGCTTAATGCACCCGGGTGTACGTCGGCCGGCACCTCGCCAGCAAGCTCCCCCTCCGTCAGTTGCATGCCCGCCGTTGGCGGTGCCTCGACTTTAGCCGAGCTCGACGGCATCACGGTAACTAAGCCTCTCGGCCGATGACTTCATCTCCTTGCCTTTGACTGGGCATCCCTGACGCCCTGTACATGATTTCGCAGGGCACCACCGACGTTCCTTGCACTCTTCTGCACTTCGTGGGCGCCGAGTTGGTCGATGTCGCCAAGGGCAGAATCGTTCAACCAGGCAACCGCATGTTCCACGGTAATCCGATGCCACTCACAGTGTATAGGGTTGAAGTGGTTCGGGTGCTGCCAGGCTGCGAGGAGCTGTTACCTCCGGTTTGACCCGGTGGGGCCGATGAAGAAGATGAGATGACCCTCAGCGCCTGCGTAAACTGGCCGCTGCTTTGGTCGAAGAGCCAGATTCGTTTGGGGCGGGGGACACCACCCCACAGACAAGACCGCCAGTCGTGCCGGCGCCAAGCCATGGCAAGAACGCTGCAACGCTAGTGGACCTGCCGGATATCCCTATGGCACAGGATCCGGACAACCCTATGGCACAGGATCCGGACGACGACGACAATGACGACGGTACATTTACCAAAGTCGATAAGTACTTTGCCGAACATGGGTACGCTGACGAGTTCTGCGGGCCTCTTTCTCAAGAACCCAACCAAGACGACCGCAATCTAGCTGGTACAGCGGAGAAATCCAATTGCAATAGGCGTCGTCTGGCGTTCAGTTCTCAGGAGACGCCTCCAGCTCCCGCCTTCACCTAGCCTCAGATAGCTAAGGTGCGAAATATTATCAGCCCCAACACGCTCAAGAAAGCGGTCTGTGAGCAGAACTCGGTCCCATTACAGGAGATCAAGAGGAAGGGACGGAAACGAAAGACTAACAAGGGCGCCGGTGCGAGCCAGCCGGCACCGAGTTCAATCCGTGCTCAGGACGGGCCACCTTCACCTAAGGATATCTCGAGGAGGGTGCATGTGGGGGGTAGGGCGATGCTACCGCCAAATATGCTGAATGCTGCAACCGGTGCTATGCGGAGTCTGCACGACAGTGTTCTTTCTTTGGAGAAGCGGCGTCTGAGAGAGAATGATGTGGCATACCCGGTTTTCGTGGCCAAGGTGCCAGAGGGCAAGGGCTTTGCGGATGGCGACATCGGGGGTACGATCGTCCTGCGGTTTGATGACATCTTTGCTATGTTTAACCTTCATCCGCTGCACTACACCTTCGTTCGGCTGTTTTCGCTGAGTATGGAGATGCGGATCATTAGAGACAAGACCCCGGACATCGTGATAGTCGACCCCTTCTATGTGCGTGCCAAGCACTTGAACAACGCTGGGGACCGCCAAGTTGCGTGTTCACACCTCGAAGGCGCCATTCTGGCAAACCCAGATAAGGATAACTTCCTTGTGGCTTACTTTCCCGAGTAAGTCATCCCTTAACCGCCCCGTAACATATGATTTCTTAGATTTTGATCGTTCTTTTTTTTCTAACATTCCGTGTTCTGTGCAGTGACACACATTGCACACTCATCCTCTTAAGCCCGAGATATTCCATGGCCACGTATTTCGACCCGAACCGTAACTCCAAGATAGACTACACAAATGTCAAGAAAGTTCTTGATGATGTTCTCCCCGGCTACGCCAAATCTGGAGGAACCTTCACCAGGGCAGTTCGTAAGTACGGCAAGCACATGTTCTCACACAATACGAAGTTCTGCTGTGTCAAGCAGCCGCCTGGCGGTCAGAAGGATGCCTACTACGCCCTCCATCACATGCGGGCGATCGTAAGGGACCATCATCAACTTCTGCTACCAGATAATCTCAAAGATTGGGCCGTGAGCTTGTCTGCAGTCCAGGACGCGGACCTCCGACAAGAATTCTTTCGCATCCAGTCAGAGTTTGCGGACGTCATCCATCAAGATGTCCTTCATACCTCGGGGCAGTTCTTCGTCAGATATCAACCGTCCAACAGTGAGATAGATGAAACGCTACAAATGCAGGGTGACAACGACCGCGATTTCATGACCATCACGACAGACGACGGCTTCATCCACGCTCCTGTCCGATGAGTCGAGTCGAAAGTAGTGATGTGTAGTTCTGAAACATTGATTAGCTCATGTTGTAATTAAACTTTAATGAATTCGTATGTCTCTTTGGTTTGGACAGTCGTTCAACTTAGATGTAATCTATGCTATTTATTAGTAGGACCATGAATCGTGCTATTAATGTCTTGCTTTTCTCTTTCGATCCTTTTGTTGCATACTTACATATTGCTTATGTATTGTCTGTTGTTTGGCTTGTGCATAGAGATGCCGTCGTATGTCGTGTACAAGGGTAAGGTTCCCGGAGTCTACGACGACTGGGAGGAGTGTCGGAGACAGGTTCACTGTTTCAGCGGTAACAGTTACAAAGGGTACACCAGTAGGGCGGAGGCCGAATCTAGATATGCCCGCTATCTAGCGGGAGAGAGGAGGGAGCGTTGGAGGAACCGGATGAGGACCAGTTTGATCGCGATAATGCTCATCGTGATGACCACAACTCTCTTTTATGTGATGGTAGTTTAGATGATCGATATCGACTTGTAATGTGGAGACAAACTCGATACTCGCGGTCTTGAGACTTGTAATGTTTTATCTTTGTTCGGTCTCTTGAATTCGGAGACTAATATGATGAATTGTATTCGGAGACTAATCTTGTATTGTATTCGATGAATCTGATGTTGCTGTGTGTTGCTGTCTATATTCTGTCCAATAATATATTTTGTAACCTGTGCAAAAATCAGAAAAGCAAAAAAAATAAAAAGCCAAATATTCATACTAATGGCGCATCAAGGCAGAGTGCGCCATTAGTATGCCAAAGGATACTAATGGCGCATCAAGGCAGAGTGCGCCATTAGTGTGACAAAGCACATGGTTACATATGCCCCCCCGGGAGGCATACTAATGGCGCATGGAGTTACATACTAATGGCACACTGCCGGGTGCGCCATTAGTATACCAGATACTAATGGCGCACCAGTGGTGCGCCATTAGTAAAAAATTCTAATGGCGTGCTACTAATGGCGCACCGGTAGTGAGCCATTAGTAGGCAAAACCGGTGCGCCATTAGTAGGCCTTTTCCTAGTAGTGGCAGAGGGGCCAGGGTTGAAGTTGAGGCCAAACTCCTTTTGATTCTTGATAGCTAAATCTTTTGCAAACTGATAGCTGTGTTTGAAAAGATTGTCTTCACGACACCATAACAGAGAAGATGGGTCGGTGCTTTCAGGCTGTGGTCGTCTGACCATGCAAGGATAGAACTTTTGCTCAATGGCTTCAGCCTTGCTCTTTGGCACCATGCCTCGGTACAGACAGTCACCCCATGGGCGCTTGATGGCATTATTTTCAGCATATTCTGGCGTAAAAACTTGTACTTGAACGATTCCTCAGCCCAATATCTTCGGGTCCACCGAATCTGGTTCTTGCGCTGGTTGTAGTTTTCTTCAGGATCTGACTTGTACAGCTCATATAGATCAGGGGGCAAATCAAGTGCAGTGTTGGCACGGTGTTGCCCGCCACCTTTCCGTGCAGACTTCTCCGAAGCCATAATATTCAGACTGATTGGCTTCAACACAGTGAAAGACTTCCGTCTGCTGGTCAGACAAGAACTGGCTTTGGGAGATTTGATGTGACGCTGTAAGTATTCTGCAAATGAATGCAGACTATGAGAACCAAGGGATTCTCCCACGGACATGTACCTGTGACAGCATTAGAGATGCGAGGGAAGGGGAAGAGGTCATATGCATTCTCAAAAGATTTTGAAGATAAATTAGTTTAGAAGACATTGACCTCATAGTGCGAAGACATTCACTTATTTGGAGAGAGATGGTTCCAGATTTGTACGAATCCATGAATAAGTACAAGTGAGGAATCTAACTAGTTATGAAGCATAAGTGAATATACTTGGCATAATATGAGATGCAGAAGAAGATATATCCAGATTTGGAAGTAAAGCAACCACTTTTGGTTGAGGAGGATAGATTTCGCGGATCAAAAAAACCAGTAAAAAGTAAGATTTAATTACCACCGGCGAACTGCTAGACGAGGTTTAAGAGAGGACAAGTAGTTCAATCTCCCGCGCCCTAACTTGGTGGCGGAAGACACCTATGGTGGCGGCGGAGAGGACGAGGTCAACGGACCGGCATGAGGATGACGTTGAAGAAGTCGCGGCAGCTAACACTTCGTCTCCGGCGTCGACGCAAGCTAGCGGAGGTGCTAGGGTTTGTGCGAGGTGGCGAGGTGGAAGAACAGATATTGACCGCACGGGTGAGTATTTATAAGGAGGAGGGAGGCGTAGCACAATTACGCAGGTGCCCCTGGCGGTTCACATCTGATAGACACGTGGCATGCATGCAACTCATTGAGAGTTGTTCCATGTTCCCACGCACGATTGGATTGTCGGGTGGTCGTTCCGGCTTCTCCAGTTTTCAGGCAATAAGGATACAACATAAAAATAGATTTAAATGTTTGACAAATTGTCCTCTGCTGACAAGGACTCGGAGAAGACAATCGACATGTTTCAATAGAATGCATATGATTTGGACAGATAGAATTGAGGTAGAAGCACATAATAGGTTAGTGTCCGATCACATTCACTTAGATCAATAAAGATTTAAGAATGAAGACATAGCTATAAGTGAATGTTGTAGAGGACAGAACACAAATTATCGTGAAGACATAGATATAAGTGAGCACATATATATCAACTCAACATTGTGAAGATAAACCTTGAAGTGAAATCAATGTTGAAGACAAACCAAATGCAAAGACTATGCAACCATGACGCCAAGGGAAACACTTCAATAAGAATTTTGGTGGTGGCGTTACCCACCGTATAGGAAGTATTAGACCCAGACATGGCGCACAATTACCGTGGTGCTCCGAAGTCAAAATTCCACGTTAATGTATTCACACTCAGAGGGTAAGTCTTCATTGATTGAAGATATACGTTACTTCATGTGTTGCACATCTAAGTCATCAACATTCATAAGCCTTAGGATGTGTGTCCAATTACAGGACATTTGAGGATTCTAAGATATTTAGCTCACACCGCAACTTGCAAAACCTTTTCTCATCCAAGGGCTTTGTGAAGATATCTGCCAATTTCTCTTCAGTGTTGACGTGAATGATATCAATATCTTCCTTGTTGACATGATCTCTGAGAAAGTGATGACGGATCTGAATGTGCTTTGTCTTCGGGTGCTGAACTGGATTCTTGGAAAGCTTGATGGCGCTTTCATTGTCGCAGAAGAGATGCATATTCTTCATGTGGATGCGATAGTCCTTGAGAGTTTGCTTCATCCAGAGGAGCTGACACAGCACGATCCAGCAGCAATATATTCAGATTCGGCAGTGGAGAGTGATACACAGTTCTGCTTCTTTGAAGACCAAAAGACAAGAGATCGTCCGAGAAAGTGACATGTTCCTGAAGTGGACTTGCGATCAACCTTGTCACCAGTATAATCAGCATCAGAATATCCAATCAGATCAAATGTTGAGCCCTTTGGATACCATAATCCTATTGTTGGGGTGTAAGCCAAATATCGAAGTATTCGCTTCATCGCTAGGTGATGCAACTCCTTTGGTGCCACTTGGAATCAGGCACACATTCAAAATCTAAGCATTATATCTAGCCTAGATGCACATAAGTAAAGTAAAGAACCAATCATGGAGCGGTATACCTTTTGATCGAACTCTTTACCATTGTCGTCAGGGCCCAGATGACCTTTGGTTGGCATTGGCATCGTGTATCCTTTGTAGTCTTGCATCCCAAACTTCTTCAGGCAATCTTTGAGGTATTTTTCTTGAGATATGAAGATGTTGTTGCTTTGCTGACGGATTTGAAGACTGAGGAAAAATTTCAGCTCATCCATCATGGACATCTGATATTGCTCTTGCATCATGTGCCCAAACTCATCACTGTATCTTTTGTCAGTGCAGCGAAAGACAATGTCATCCACATTGATTTGGCACACAAACAGTTCACCGTCATATGTCTTCGTGAAGAGTGTAGGATCTAGAGAACCAGGTTTGAAGCCTTTGCTCTTCAGGAATTCTTTGAGTGTGTCATACCAAGCGCGAGGAGCTTGTTTGAGGCCATACAGTTCCTTGTTGAGCTTGTATACCATATCAGGATGTTTTGGATCTTCAAAGCCAGGTGGTTGTGCAACATATACTTCTTCTTCAATCTTGCCATTGAGAATTGCAGTCTTCACATCCATTTGGTATAGAAGAATGTTGTGATGGTTGGCATAGGCTAGCAGTATGCGAATGGCTTCAAGCCTAGCCATGGGAGTGAATGTTTCATCAAAGTCAATCCCTTCAATTTGAGTGTAACCTTGAGCAACTAGACAAGCCTTGTTTATGACAACCTGACCATGCTCATCTTATTTGTTGCGATAAATCCATTTGGTGCCAATGATATTGTGCTTGCGAGGATCAGGACGCTTGACAAGTTCCCATACATTGTTCAGCTCAAACTGACGAAGCTCTTCTTGCATAGCTTGAATCCATTTAGGTTCCATGAAGGCTTCAACAACTTTCTTGGGTTCAGATATAGAGACAAATGCAAAGTGCCCACAGAAATTTGCTAGCTGAGTTGCTCTTGAACGAGTGAGTGGACCAGGTGCATTGATGCTATCAATTATCTTCTCAATATGTACTTCATTAGCAACTCTGGGATGTAGTGGACGAAGATTTTTCCCTTGCAGATCATTGTCTTCAGCTTCAGCATTGACTTCAGGATGAGCATTGTGTTCAGGGTTTATTTGGGGCAATGATGATTTCTTCTTCAGCCTGAGCTTCTGAAGGTATGATTTCTCCAGTACCCATGAGCTTGATAGATTCACTAGGAGGGACTTCATCTAGCACATTTGGCAGGTGCTCTCTTTGCGAGCCATTAGTCTCATCGAACCGCACATCCACAGTTTCAACCACTTTATAGTGAAAGAGGTTGAGGACTCTGTAGGAGTGCAAATCCTTTCCGTATCCAAGCATAAAACATTCATGTGCTTTCGGTGCAAATTTTGAAGTGTGATGCTGATCCTTGATCCAGCACCTAGCACAAAATACTCTGAAGTAACCGACGTTTGGCTTCTTACTAGTTAGCAGCTCATATGTTGTCTTCTTTAGAAGCTTGTGAAGATAAACACAGTGGATGACATGGCATGCAGTATCAATGGCTTCAGGCCACAACTTCGTTGGAGTCTTGTACTCATCAAGCATTATCCAAGCCATCTCAATGAGGGTTCTATTCTTTCACTCCACGATGCCATTCTGCTGAGGTGTGTAAGGAGCTGAGAACTCATGAGTGATGCCCAGTGTATCAAGATAAGTGTCAAGGCAGATGTTCTTGAATTCTATGTCGTTGTCACTTCTGATGTGCTTGATCTTGATGCCATAGTGCATCATGGCACGATTGGAGAATCGTCTGAAGACATCGTGAACTTTAGTCTTGTAGAGGATTATATGCACCCATGTATATCTTGAGTAATCATCAACAATGATCAAGCCATAGAGACAAGCAGTGGTAGTAAGAGTAGAGTAGTGAGTAGGGCTGAATAAGTCCATGTGAAGCAGCTCGAAGGGTTGTGATGTCGTCTTGATTGTTGAGACGTCCATTTTGCATCATGCTTTTATATCGATATTTATTGCATTATAGGCTGTTGTTACACATTATATCACAATACTTATGCCTATTCTCTCTTATTTTACAAGGTTTACATGAAGAGGGAGAATGCCGGCAGATGGAATTCTGGGCTGGAAAAGGAGCAAATATTAGAGAACTATTCTACACAACTCCAAAAGTCTTAAAACTCCACAAAAAATATTTTTGGAATTAATAAAAAATATTGAGCGAAGAAAACACCAAAGGGGGGCCACCCTCTGTCCACGGTGCTGGGGGCGTGCCCTAGCCCCCTAGGTGCGCCCCCTGGGCGCGTCCCCTGCCTCATGGCCCCCCTGGCAGTGCTCCGGTGACCATCTTCTGCTATATGATGTCTTTTACCATGGAAACAATCAGAAGCAAGCTTTTGGGATGAGACACCGCTGCCACGAGGCGGAACCTTGGCGGAACCAATCTAGGGCTCTGGCGGAGCTGTTCTGCTAGGGAAACATCCCTCCGGGAGGGGGAAATCATCACCATCATCATCACCATCGATCCTCTCAGTGGGACGGGGTCATCATCATCACCACCATCATCAACATCTTCTCCTCTCAAACCCTAGTTCATCTCTTGTATCCAATCTTTGTTCCAAAACCTCAGATTGGTACCTGAGGGTTGCTAGTAGTGTTGATTACTCCTTGTAGTTGATGCTACTTGGCTTATTCGGTGGAAGATCATATGTTCAGATCCTATATGCATATTAATACCCCTCTCATTACGAACATGAATATGATTTGTGAGTAGTTACGTTTGTTCCTGAGGACATGGGAGAAGCCTTGCTATAAGTAGTCATGTGAATTTGGTATTCGTTCAATAGTTTGATGAGATGTATGTTGTTTCTCCTCTAGTGGTGTTATGTGAACGTCGACTACATGACACTTTACCATTGTTTGGGCCGAGAGAAAGGCATTGGGAAGTAATAGGTAGATGATGGGTTGCTAGAGTGATAGAAGCTTAAACCCTAGCTTATGAGTTGCTTCGTAAGGGGGTGATTTGGATCCATATGTTTCATGCTATGGTTAGGTTTACCTTAATACTTCTTTTGTAGTTGAATATGCTTGCAATAGGGGTAATCATAAGTGGCATGCTGGCAGTACCCAAGCACTGGTCCACCCACATACCAAATTATCAAAGTAACGAACGTGAATCATATGAGCGTGATGAAAACTAGCTTGACGATATTTCCCATGTGTCCTCGGGAGCGCTTTTCTCTATATAAGAACTCGTCCAGGCTTGTGCTTTGTTACAAAAAGGATTGGGCCACCTTGCTGCACCTTATTTACTTTTATTACTTGTTACCCGTTATGAATTACCTTATCACAAAACTATTTGTTACCGATAATTTCGGTGCTTGCAGAGAAAACGTTACTGAAAACCGCTTGCCATTTCCTTCTGGTCCTCATTGGGTTCGACAGTCTTGCTTATCGAAAGGACTACGATAGATCCCCTACACTTGTGGGCCATCAAGAATCTTTTCTGGCACTGTTGCCGGGGAGTGAAGCGCCTTTGGTAAGTGGAACTTGGTAAGGAAAAATTCATATAGTGTGCTGAAATTTACTGTCACTTGTTACTATGGAACATAATCCTTTGAGGGGCTTGTTCGGGGTATCTTCACCCCAACTAGTAGAACAAAGAGTTGCTCCTCAACCTACTAAACCTACTGAAAATGCTTACTTTGAAATTTCTTCGGGTATGGTAGAGAAACTGCTAGCTAATCCTTTGACAGGAGATGGAACATTGCATCCCGATTTGCACCTAATCTATGTGGATGAAGTTTGTGGATTATTTAAGCTTGCAGGTATGCCCGAGGATGATATCAAGAAGAAGGTCTTCCCTCTATCTTTGAAGTGATAGGCATTGACATGGTATAGGCTATGTGATGATATGGGATCATGGAACTACAACCAATTGAAATTGGAATTTCATCAGAAGTTTTATCCTATGCATCTTGTTCATCGTGATCGTAATTACATATATAATTTTTGGCGTCGCAAAGGAGAAAGCATCGCTCAAGCTTGGGGGAGGCTTAGGTCAATGTTATATTCATGCCCCAATCATGAGCTTTCAAGCGAAATGATTATTCAAAAAATTTATGCTCGGCTTTCTCTCAATAATCGCTCCATGCTCGAAACTTCTTGTACTGGTTCTTTTATGATGAAGACTATTGAATTCAGATGGAATTTATTGGAAATAATTAAACGCAACTCTGAAGATTGGGATCTCGATGAAGGTAAGGAGTCAGGTATGAAACCTAAGTTTGATTGTGTTAAATCTCTTATGGATACCGATGCTTTTCGTGAATTTAGCACTAAATATGGACTTGACTCTGAGATAGGAGCTTCTTTCTGTGAATCATTTGCTACTCATGTTGAACTCCCTAAGGAGAAGTGGTTTAAATATAATCCTCTCATTGAAGTAAAAGTAGTTGCACCTATTAAAGTTGAAGAAAAGACTATCACTTATAATGATCCTATTATTCCTACTACCTATATTGAGAAACCACCTTTCCCTATTAGGATAAAGGATCATGCTAAAGCTTCAACTTTGGTTTGTAAGAGTAATACTAGAACACCTACACCACCTGAGAAAATTAAAGTTGAACCTAGTATTGCTATGGTTAAAGATCTCTTGGCTGATAATATTGATGGGCATGTTATTTACTTCTGTGATGAAGCTGCTAGAATTGCTAGACGTGATGCTAAGAAACATAGACCTGTTGTAGGCATGCATGTTATTTCTGTTAAAATAGGAGATCATTGTTATCATGGCTTATGTGATATGGGTGCTAGTGCAAGTGCGATACCTCATTCCTTATACAAAGAAATTATGCATGATATTGCACCTGTTGAGATAGAAGAAATTGATGTTACAATTAAGCTTGCCAATAGAGATACTATTTCACCAGTTGGGATTGTTTTAGATGTTGAAGTCCTGTGTGGGAAAGTTAAATATGCTGCTGATTTCCTTGTTCTTGGTTCCCCACAAGATAGCTTTTGTCCCATCATATTTGGTAGACCATTCCTGAATACTGTTAATGCTACGATAGACTGTGAAAAGGATGTTTTCACTATTAGTTTGGGGGATATGTCTCATGAGTTTAATTTTGCTAAATTTTGTAGACAACCCCATGATAAAGAATTGCCTAGTATGGATGAAATTATTGGTCTTGCTTCTATTACCGTGCCTCCTAATGATCCTTTAGAACAATATTTGCTGGACCATGAAAATGCTATGTTTATGAATGAAAGAAGAGAGATAGATGAAGTATTCTTTAAACAAGGACCTATTTTGAAACACAATTTGCCTGTTGAAATTCTAGGGGATCCTCCACACCACCCAAGGGTGATTCCATTTTCGAGCTTAAACCACTACCTAATACTCTTAAATATGCTTATCTTCATGAAAAGAAGATATATCCTGTTATTATTAGTGCTAACCTTTCAGAGCAGGAAGAAGAGAAATTATTGAAAACTCTAAAGAAGCACCGTGCTGCTATTGGATATACTCTTGATGATATTAAGGGAATTAGTCCCACTCTATGCCAGCACAAAATAAAATTGGATAAAGACGCTAAACAAGTTGTTGATCACCAACAGCGGTTAAATCCTAAGATGAAAGAAGTGGTAAGAAAAGAAATACTAAAGCTCCTGGAAGTAGGTATAATTTATCCCGTTGCTGATAGTCAGTGGGTAAGTCTTGTCCATTGTGTCCCTAAGAAGGGAGGTATTACTGTCGTTCCTAATGATAAAGATGAATTGATCCCGCAAAGAATTGTTATAGGTTATAGGATGGTAATTGATTTCCGCAAATGAAGCTACTAAAAAGGATCATTACCCTTTGCCTTTTATTGATAAAATGCTAGAAAGATTATCCAAACATACACATTTTTTATTTCTAGATGGTTACTCTGGTTTCTCTCAAATACGTGTGTCAAAAGAGGATCAAGAAAAGACCCTTTTACTTGCCCTTTCGGTACTTTTGCTTATAGATGTATGCCTTTTGGTTTATTTAATGCACCTGCTACCTTTCAAAGATGCATGATGGCTATATTCTCTGGCTTTTGTGAAAAGATTGTTGAGGTTTTCATGGATGATTTCTCTGTTTATGGATCCTCCTTTGATGATTGCTTGAGCAACCTTGATCGAGTTTTGCGGAGATGTGAACAAAGTAATGTTGTCTTAAATTGCGAAAAGTGCCACTTTATGGTTAATGAAGGCATTGTCTTGGAGCATAAAATTTCTGAAAGTGGTATTGAAGTTGATAAAGGTAAAGTTGATGATATTGAAAAGATGTCATGTCCTAATGACATTAAAGGTATAAGAAGTTTCCTCGGTCATGCCAGTTTTTATAGGAGGTTTATTCAGGACTTACCTAAAATTTCTAGGCCTCTCACTAATCTCTTACAAAAAGATATTCCTTTTGTCTTTGATGATGATTGTGTAGAAGCATTTGAAATACTTAAGAAAGCTTTGATTTCTGCACCTATTGTCCAGCCACCTGATTGGAATTTACCCTTTGAAATTATGTGTTATGCTAGTGATTATGCCGTAGGTTCTATTCTAGGACAAAGAGTTGATAAGAAACTAAATGTTATTCAATATGCTAGTAAAACTCTAGATAGTGCCCAGAGAAATTATGCTACTACTGAAAAAGAATTTCTAGCAGTTGTATTTGCTTGTGATAAGTTTAGACCTTTGACTCTAAAGTTACTGTTCACACTGGTCATGCTTCTATTAAAAATCTTATGGAAAAGAAAGATGCTAAACCTAGACTTATTAGATGGGTTCTCCTACTACAAGAATTTGATTTGCATATCACTGATAGAAAGGGAGGTGAGAACCCGTTGCAGACAACTTGTCTAGGTTAGAAAATGTTCTTGATGACCCACTACCTATTGATGATAGTTTTCCTGATGAACAATCAGCTATCATAAATGCTTCTCGTACTACTCCATGGTATGTTGATTATGCTAATTAAATTGTTGCCAAATATATACCACCTAGTTTCACATACCAGCAAAAGAAAAAAAATTCTATGATTTAAGACATTACTTCTGGGATGATCCACACCTTTATAAACAAGGAGTAGATGGTGTTATTAGATGTTGTGTACCTGAGCATGAACAGGAACAGATCCTACACAAGTGTCATTCCGAGGCTTATGGAGGACACCATGCCAGAGATAGAACTGCGCATAAGGTATTGCAATCCGGTTTTTATTAGCCTATTCTCTTCAAGGATGCCGGTAAGTTTGTCTTGTCTTGCGATGAATGTCAAAGAATTGGTAATATTAGTAGACGTCAAGAAATTCCTATGAATTATTCTCTTGTTATTGAACCATTTGATCTTTGGGGCTTTGATTCCGTTTCCTTCCTCTAATGGGTATGCACATATTTTAGTTGATGTTGATTACGTTCCTAAGTGGGTAGAAGCTATTCCAACTAGTAGTGCTGATCATAACACCTCTATTATGATGCTTAAAGAAGTTATTTTTCTGAGGTTTGGAGTCCCTAGATACCTAATGACTGATTGTGGTTCACATTTTATTCATGGTGGTTTTCGTAAAAATGCTTGCTAAGTATGATGTTAATCATAGAATTGCATCTCCTTATCACCCACAGTCTAGTGGCCAAGTAGAACTGAGTAACAGAGAGCTTAAATTGATTTTGCAAAAGACTGTTAATAGATCTAGAAAGAATTGGTCCAAGAAACTTGTTGATGCATTATGGGCTTATAGAACTGCATATAAAAATCCTATGGGTATGTCTCCATATAAAATGGTTTATGGAAAAGCTTGTCACTTACCTCTTGAACTAGAACATAAGTCATATTGGGCCATTAAAGAGCTCAATTATGATTTCAAACTTGCCGGTGAGAAGAGGTTATTTGACATTAGATCACTTGATGAATGGAGAACTCAAGCCTATGAGAATGCCAAACTGTTTAAAGAAAAGGTTAAAAGATGGCATGACAAAAGGATACAAAAGCGTGAGTTTAATGTAGGTGATTATGTGTTGCTTTTCAACTCTCGTTTAAGATTCTTTGCAGGAAAACTCCTCTCTAAATGGGAAGGTCCTTACATTATCGAGGAGGTCTATCGTTCTGGTCCCATAAAAATCAACAATTTCGAAGGCACAAGTCCAAATGTGGTGAACGGTCAAAGAATCAAACATTATATCTCAGGTAATCCAATAGATGTTGAAACTAATGTGATTGAAACCGTAACACCGAGGAATACATAAGGGACACTTTCCAGAATGTTTCAGACTCCAAAAAGGAATAGATATGTGGTACGGTAAGTAAACCGACTCCAAAACAGTTCTAATAGCAGTTTTTCTCTGTTTTGGAATATTTAAGAAAATAGGAAAATAAGAAGTAGTCCGGGAAGGACACGAGGCATCCACGAGGGTGGGGGGCGCGCCCTACCCCCCTAGGCGCGCCCTCCTGCCTCATCGACACCTCATGTGCCCTCCGAACTTCATTTTCTTGCACGTTACTTCTTTTGGTCTGTAAAAATTCATTATATAATCTCTCGAAGGTTTTGACCATCATACCTCGACGAAATCCTCTGTTTTTGTGTTGAGATGTTTCTATCGCAGATTAGAGCAAGATGTCTTCTCAAGACTCAGTAGGAGAGAGCCGAGTGTCTCATACGACACCGGGACCAGGAGCAAATAGCGATGCTGACAACTTTGGGCAATCAACGGAGGAAGAGTTGGAGGTCGATTTGAAAAACATAGATGCCATGGAGGAGGATCAAGAAGTTACTTCTCACTTCCGAGCCGGATTCACGATGGGGGAACTAGAGAGGTCAGCTATTCCGAACTCGCTCATCCCTTCCAATGTTAGATTTCTTTCTTATGAAAATATGAAAAAGAGTGTCACTTGTTCTCCAGCAGTTATGCAACATCCATGGGTGAAAGAAGCTTTGGCCATCACAGGTAAGCTCCGTAAGGAAATAATGGATCTCATGCAGCAAGCTAATAAGCTCGAGGAGGAGAATCGTATACTAAGGCGCATCATTGCCAGGAATATCACATCACCACCTCCGAAGAAGGAGACATAATCACATGGGTATGGGCACTCCCCTTGGCAACTGCAAAGCTTGGGGGAGTTGCCCCGATATCGTATCGCCATCACACTCCTATCTTTATCGTTTTTCTTTGTTCGATCCTTTTGGTAATATCTTGGTCTAGTACAATAAAGTTTTAGAATGATCTAGTTTTGAGATTTGCTTTATGATTCCTCTATGTAATCGAGTTCGTGAGCTATATATAATAAAGATTAGTCTTGAGTCAAGGGTTTTGCTATCTTTCTATGATCTTGAGGGAATAAAAGAAAAAAAGAGTAAAAAGAAATAAAGAGATCATATGGATCTTATGGAGAGTAATGACTTCACATATAAATAATATGATGAATAAAAGTTGTTAAGAGTTGACAAACATAGTTTTGGTCGTTGTTGCAATTAATAGGAAGTAATAAAGAAAGAGAGGTTCTCACATATAAATATACTATCTTGGACATCTTTTATGATTGTGAGCACTCACTAAAATACGACATGCTAAAGAGTTGATGTTGGACAAGGAAGACAACGCAATGGGTTATGTTTTCTTATATCCGAAACAAAGTATATTGTCATGGATCATCCAACATGTTGAGCTTGCCTTTCCCTCTCATGCTAGCCAAATTCTTTGTACTAAGTAGAGATAGTACTTGTGCTTCCAAATATCCTTAAACCCAGTTTTGCCATGAGAGTCCACCATACCAACCTATGGATTGAGTAAGATCCTTCAAGTAAGTTGTCATTGTTGTAGGCAATAAAAATTGCTCCCTAAATATGTATGACTTATTAGTGTGGAGAAAATAAGCTTTATACGATCTTGTGATATGGAAGCAATAAAAGCGATGAACTGCATAATAAAGGTCCCTATCACAAGTGGCAATATAAAGTAACATTCTTTTGCATTAAGATTTCGTGCATCCAACCATAAAGCATATGACAACCTCTGCTTCCCTCTGCGAAGGGCCTATCTTTTATTCTTGTCTTATACATTATGCAAGAGTCATGGTGATCTTCACCTTTCCCTTTTACATTTTATCCTTTGGCAAGCACCTTGTGTTGGAAAGATCCTAGTATATTGTCGCGACCGGGTTTTTCCGGGTAATAAATTTCCAGAAAAGACCGTCGTGCTCATCAGCCCCAGGATTACTGTTAGCTGATGAGGCTCCAACTAGATACCGAAACTCCAAGCAAAAATACAAAATATGTAGTACAAGACCATTCTGGCCTGTCAGTACAACAAATTGTTTCTAGTGGTTGATGGCGGAAGCGGGTTGTGAAATATCAGTGTCTATGGGACTCCATTTCCCACGGGAACAGCTGACCAGGTTAAATTCCTATCTTCCCGAGGCTGCTATCTCCATTGAGTGGTTTCCGGGGCTGGCATCGCGTCACTCCTCTCTGTGCAAGAAAAATCTGGCCAAGACAATAGCCAGGGACAAGCCAGTGAGTACTTTGAATGTACTCGCAAACATTATGAACACAGGTATAATTTTTATGCTCATGACGCCAGTCATGAAAGATAAATGAAACTCTGATGCGTGCAAGCAAGTTATTTATAAAAATGCAATAACATGGTAGTATAAAAATTTATGAAACAAATAACAAGCAATGCCACAGTCGGGCGTCTAAGCGACACCACATAAAGGGCTTTAAAAGGAATGCCACAGTCGGGCGTCTAAGCGACACCACATAGAGGGCTTTAAAAGAAGTGCCACAGTCGGGCGTCTAAGCGACACCACATAAAAGGCTTTAAAAGAAATGCCACAGTCGGGCGTCTGAGCGACACCACAGAAAGGGCTTTAAAAGAAATGCCACAGTCGGGTGTCTGAGCGACGCCACATAAAGGGCTTTTAAAAGAAACAATCAAAATGAATATCCCGGAGGTAGAACCATCCCAGAGATATTCGGTAATAACAATAATATCACGGGTTAGTCAACAATAATAATAATCATAGATATCACAAGTCACGAGTAGTAATTCCATTTTCTGGTTAACAGTTTCACCTCCGAAGACCGACACTAAGACCGACACCTGACCCATCCCAGACTGTAATCCTTAACCACAGACACGGCTATTCGAATAGGTTTATTCTCTGCAGAGGGTGTACTCTTTACCCACGAGTAACGGATTTCTCTAGTCCAGCAGGACTAATTCCGTCTACGGTCTTTTTGTTGAAAACACACCTAACTTGCACACACCAGCCTATCTCACACGTGTCTGGAATCACCCACGACACCTGTTAAGCAAACTCTAAGTGGGGAGGCTACAACCTCGCGTAGCATGGGATCAAATTTATATCGCGCACTCTAAGGGGTGGCCTCCCCTCTCGGTCCCAACCGGAAACACCCATGCCCCCGGACCAGGTGGCCTGCCTACCAGCTACAACCGGTATCTTCCACCATGGCCTCTCTGTACGGTGTGTGTTCGAAAGAGGTTGACAACTTACTGAACCGTACTCTACTTGCTGTAGAGACGAGTGGTAGTACGAAACAAGTATGGGGGTTACTGGAACAAGACTCGATCTACGGTCGACTCAGGAGGTTCAAGTATTCCCTGCATGATTAGCATGACAAATATATTCTCAACCAACAGAGTCACCTCTCATATCACCTTACCATGCCATACTAGACATAACCGTCCCGACGGAGACCGGCGACAAACTCATGCCTACCCAAGGCCGAGGTTTTCCCGGGTTCCTGCCGGTATGCATGCAAGGCACATGAGGGTGATTATCATCACAAGTGAGTTCATTTCCAACAGCATGGAAATCAACAACATGCACCCATGTATATGATCATATCACATTAAATGACAAGTCCTTCGAAATGCGGTGGTGTTATAAATGCATCAACGATCACACCAAAAATATTATGCCGGGATTCAGAATGCTTGCCTTCAATGTTGTGGAGGGGTGAGGTGCTCTCCAAAACTTTTGAAAGCTTCTTCTCTCTCCCCAAAATCCTATTTAAAAATATATTTGAATTAACACACATTTCAAAAACAGAACCAAAAAGTTGTTTGAAATTTTTTCAAATAAATCTTAAAATAAACTAGACCAAATTTGAGGAAGGTAGGAAAAAGAATCAACTCATTTGGAGTTATATTTAAAAAGTTATAGCCAGTCAAAGATTTGGTCAAATCTGTCATTTAAAATAAAACAGAAAAGAAAACGGTTCAGATAGAAATACGCTTTCGGTATAGAGGAGGCGTACTTGGGGCTTTACGCCTCCACTTAACCACGCGGACGGCGCGGGGTGTCACTGACAGTGGGCCTTCCTGGCCCACTGGTCAGGTTTGACCAGTCGCCGCGCGTCGTCTCCCTCCTTTGCCCGAGCGGAGCGGGGCTCCGGCGATCGTCGCTGGCGTTTGGCTGCTCCTCGCAGGCCCCCGAGGGTGGGGATGGATCCGTAAGGTTGGGGCGGTCCTCCCGGTAGTCGTTGGGTCGGCGGGGACTGAGTGAGCTGCCGGCGGCGAGCTCCGCGGCGGAGGAAGGCTTCGGTGGCGAAGTGACTTTGTGGCGGCGCTGGCTCCCGAACAAAATTGAGTAGGGTGAATGGTTCATGGAAGGAAGAGGGGGTTCTTGGTGAAGAGAACGGAGAGGGGGAGATACTGGAGGTGCCGGATTGGCCGGGGCGGTGGCGGCAGCAGGAGTTGCCGGAGATGAGGAAGGAGGCCTCCCCGGGTCGAATGCGAGCTAGGGGAGTGCCATAGGGGTGGTCTGAGGTCGCGTGCGTGCTCAGAGGGGCTCGGGCTGTCCATTTATAGCGCGACAAGGTCGGTTCCGCGGCGGCCGTGGATAAGTTCTCCGGGGAACCGCCTCTCTGTGGCTAGGGCGACGTGGCGGCGACGAGCGCTAGGGGACGAAGCTACGGATGAGCACGCACTGCTCACAGGGGCAGGTGGCGAGCCGGGGTGGCTTGGGCGGCGCTGCACGGCGCAGGGCTATCGGGCGGCGGCGGCGGCTAGTGCTTGGCCTGCCGGGCGCGGCGAGGGGCGGCTTGGCGCGTAGCTGAGAGAAGGGGCGCGCGTGGCGTGATGCTGCCGTGTGGGCCAAAGCCAGGGGGGCCAGCATGTTGGCTCGGACGCGTGGCTGCAATTTGCGCGCTCTGGGCGCGCCCAGTGCACGCATGGGACGTGCTCGACGAAATGCTATGGCATGTTAGGGGGCTCCAAACCACAAGAAAGTTAGCAGGGTGGGGTTATAGTTTAAGGCAAAACCATTGGACATGCTGGTCTGGCCAGGGGATTAAGTCCATAGTGCAAACAAGGACTCATGTCAAAACTGATCATGCCTGAAAGGTGTTTGACAAAATGCCAAGGGCACTTAGGCATTTCTTGGAGTGGCCAAAATCTCCAGATCAGTGTCTCTGTGGATGAAAGAGAGAGTGGTGAGGTTATTTGGCCAAAAGCAAAAACTTGAGAGTGCAAGTTTTACAAAACTTCAATTCTGGACAGGAAATAAATGACATTATTTCATGAACCAAAAATGACCCAAAAGGTGCATGCTCCTGGACTTAAGGGTTTAACATGGGCGACTACAAGTAGGAGAAATAATCAAGGGTTAAAGAGCAAGTAAAAACATGGTTGCTGTACAAACCATCAAGTTGGTCCAGAATGGAAAAGAGGTTGATTCACTCAAATTTTTCAAAGGACATAAATAGGTTTTTGCACAAAGTGGAATAATAGGCTCCTACTGACCTCCCTTAATTTTGGTAGAAGTTTTAAAGAAATATTTAAATAGGTTGCAGTGTAAAATTGCTCACTGGACCAGAGAACAAAATTTGCTGTGGAGCTCAAAATATTTCATGAATGAAATATATTATAGCATAAAAGTGATTTAAAAACATCACATGACATCTCCAAATTTTTGTGGGAATTTTAAGTGAATTTATCAAATGGTTGTAGTTCAAATATGGCCATTTAACCTAAAAAATCCATTTTTCAAGAAAACAAAGATCAAGCAACTAAATTAGTTAATTAGTTATACTGGATAAGGGAAAGTTTTACTTGAGAGGTTAAAACAAGTCCAACAACATTTTTGAAAAGTTTTCTCTTTGGGAAAAACTCATCATAACAGGGAAGGAAATGATTTAAAAATCAAAATGGAGCTCAAAAATTCAAAGTTTTAAATCCTGGCAAAATTTTATTCCATTAAAACAAGGCCAAAATTTTTGGGGTGTCACAATACTAACCCCCTTAAAAAAAATCTCGTCCTCGAGATTTGCTAAAAGCGGTGTTAAGAAAATAATTACGCAATGATGATGTGGCTACAGTGAGAGGGCAATAAGTGGTGAAAAACCACAGTGTGAAAAACTGGGGCTGCGCGGAAAAGTCTACGGTTCGGGACAAAAACGGGTGATTTCTACGCTGGATAAAAAAATTTAGGATAACTCCTAAATTTAGACATACGCTGGTTGTACCCGAGAGCACAGTGCTCTCTCTGGCCGACAGGTGGACCCGGGGTCCACTGTCAGTCTCCTCCTCTTCTCCCTCTCTCCCACGCGCTTTCTCCACCGGCGACGCCTAGTGTGTAGGGCATCTAGGCCGTACCGTGGTAGTGCGCGGCGTGCTAGCTGCTGGTGCAGCATGCACTCACCTCGCGGGCCAGCGCGCTGTCGGCACTGCTCGCGGATTCGACTCCGAACACCGGCGATCGGCGACGAGCGGCGTTGGTGGACTTCGCCCACCGTACACCGAGCTCGAGCTATAAAAACGGCCGGGGTGCCTCTCTCTTCTTCCTCACACCTGGCCTCACTTCTCCTCCTCCTTCTTTCTCTGTTACTGCTTACAGAAGCTCGGTGGAGGCTCTAATGGCGGAGGCGATGACGGACTGGTTTGTGATCCTGATATGCGGAGGGCTGGCGACGCTGTTGGGGCTCTCTGTGCTCCTGTGCGCGATAATCTTCGATGAGTATCGTGATGCTGCGGCTCGGGTGTTGGTTCTCCGCGGTGGTGGTGATCATGAGGAGTAGATGGAGTGTGCCGGGTGCTAACTGTTGTTAGGGGGTGATTAGCTGGATGTAACACCGTTGCAAAGTTTTGCAAATAGTGTATATGTCCGAATGATTATGGTTGTGAGTCTGCTCGTGGTGCTGAGTGAAATTAAATAATCCACGTCGTGAGAAAGTGTAGATGTAGCAACTCAGGGAAAAGAAATCTCACTCCAAGATTTTGCGAGGGAAAAACAGTTAATTTTAAAGGAGCATAAACCACAACAAAAACTACACACATTAGCAGAAGCCAAATAATTGACTCGTCGTACAAACTCAGGGTATTACGCATAGGTCACACACATAAATAAATGCTGCAAAGAACAAATACAGTAGTGACGTCTAAAATGAAAATGGTAACTGGGCGGGGTCCTGATAAAATGTCTCTGGTAAAGGGTTACATTCTTCTTCAATAGGAGGCAGTGGATTGACCAGTCGATGTATGCGTCTCTCCGTGTCGGGTCTCAGTGGTCTGCCGATGGCAATCTGAGGATTTAAATCTGCGAGGCTCTGGAGATAATCCATCACTCGCTGGTTTAAATGCTCTTGAGCAATGATGTACTGGATAAGGATGGCCAGAACTGGGTCTCTCTCAATACGTCCACCGGGAAAAGATGTTACTTCTCCGGGTGCTGCACGACTCGGAAAGTAATAATATCCTCGTTCGCGGGCATAGGGTACTGCGGATCGAAGATGAGCAATCGCTTCTTTCGCAGCAGCCTCTATGGCCAAGTGTGGGGTTGGCATAGATTTCCCCACGAAGGAAACTTCTGTAGGATCTTGGTTGGGGTCTACAGGAGGAATGTGTACTGCTGCCCAATATTCCGAGGTGGATGGGGTGATCCTTGATTTGAACAGCTCGTACTGAGGTGGCTGGGTAGAACCCATGGTACTGCGGGTAAAATCCCACAATAATTTGACAAAGCTACCTGGGGTTGCTTCTGGGGTTCTCAGATGAATGCTGGGGTTCGGCATGACAGGAAAAAGCGTGAGTGTTGTGCACAAAGTGAGGGTTGCTGCGTAAGGTCACAAGGTGGCCTTTATATAGCAATGGAGCCGGATCGTTTTACCGTGGTGAAAGGTAAAAATTTGCCAGCTTAGCTCCAAAGGTCGGGTCAGTGTCAGAGATACACATATCTCATAAAAAGACGTGTTACTGTGGTTGTCGTCGGGTTGGTTTTGGTAGTTGTGCCCGGAAAAATATGCAGCTATGCGCTGACTAAATATGCAAGGCTACTACAGAGACACAAAGACAGGCTGCGTTAATATACACGGTCGCGTGATTACAAAGCGAGGATACATTGAAACTTGGTGCTACTCATACTGCTTAGTCTACCTCGTTTATGTCTAAACGGGCGTGCCTGGTGGATGTCGAGGCTTCTCCACGTGTCTCTCTGCCGGGATTAGTCGGAGATGGCGGAGGAACTGCAGGGTCGGGGTAGTGAGAATGACCATCATGGGGATTGTTGGCCACAACCCCGTTGGAGTGTGCTCCCAAAATGCGTCGAAGCACTTCTGGGGTTATCGCAGCACCTTGGCCGATGGCTGGGGCAGATCTCGGGGTCTCGATCGGTTGTCCAAACAGCACGACTGGGTTGTCGGTGTTGGGCTCGTTTTCTTCTCTCGCCGGGGCTCGACGAACCAGTTCTGCACGAGCTGCGATTAGATCAATGGTGATCTGGTCGAACAGTGCCTCTAGTGCACTTACATAGCGCACTAGGTGCAACAATGCGGGGTCCGTCTCGTGATCTCCATTGGCAACTTGGGGTGGTCTACCATACCCTTCTCGTCTGGGGTAGTAGTGGAACGAGCGACAGTTAACTCTGGGCGACAAGTGCCTGAGATGAACTATAGCCTTTCGAGTGGCTAGCTGGATGGCTTGTGGCTCAAAGGAAGTTGTTCTTCCGGTGAACCGGTAGGGGCGCTCAGGTGCTAGACTCCTACCGTAAATGTGCACAGTGGCCCAGAATTGGCGGTCTTCACCGCTCATGGGTCCTTGATACACAACATATTCTGGTGGCTCCTCTAACGCGTAGGCACGACGGGTGAGGTTTGCGAGGATGGTCACAAAACCTCCAAGGTTGGTTGCTGTGGTTTCGTTGTGCACTATAGGTCCAGGCATTGTGGCTCGGTTTGGGGTAGCGGCTGTGTTGTGCCGTTTGTTGTTAGCGCGCCCTTTTTATAGGAAAAAGGGGACGGAATCTTCCTTCGCACGCTTGTTAGAAAGGACTATTTAGGGGCCGGTCACTGGCGCATGAGTGACAGGTTAGGTTGATAGGTTAGGCACCGACTGCCAAAAGGTGTCGGGGTCACTGTGTGGCTATCTTGCACGAGAAGCTTGGCTGGGGTTTGGTTAAGGTCTGGTGGGTTGGTTTGCCTAGTTTATTGACCTGGCTAAGATAGGATTAGCCAATGGTCAGCCTGGCTCTGATACCAAGTCTGTCGCGACCGGGTTTTTCCGGGTAATAAATTTCCAGAAAAGACCGTCGTGCTCATCAGCCCCAGGATTACTGTTAGCTGATGAGGCTCCAACTTGATACCGAAACTCCAAGCAAAAATACAAAATATGTAGTACAAGACCATTCTGGCCTGTGAGTACAACAAATTGTTTCTAGTGGTTGATGGCGGAAGCAGGTTGTGAAATATCAGTGTCTATGGGACTCCATTTCCCACGGGAACAGCTGACCAGATTAAATTCCTATCTTCGCGAGGCTGCTATCTCCATTGAGTGGTTTCCGGGGCTGGCATCGCGTCGCTCCTCTCCGTGCAAGAAAAATCTGGCCAAGACAATAGCCAGGGGCAAGCCAGTGAGTACTTTGAATGTACTCGCAAACATTATGAACACAGGTATAATATAACAATGATGTGCTAAAAAATATTTTTATGCTCATGACGTCAGTCATGAAAGATAAATGAAACTCTGATGCGTGCAAGCAAGTTATTTATAAAAATGCAATAACATGGTAGTATAAAAATTTATGAAACAAATAACAAGCAATGCCACAGTCGGGCGTCTAAGCGACACCACATAAAGGGCTTTAAAAGGAATGCCACAGTCGGGCGTCTAAGCGACACCACATAGAGGGCTTTAAAAGAAGTGCCACAGTCGGGCGTCTAAGTGACACCACATAAAGGGCTTTAAAAGAAATGCCACAGTCGGGCGTCTGAGCGACACCACAGAAAGGGCTTTAAAAGAAATGCCAAAGTCGGGTGTCTGAGCGACGCCACATAAAGGGCTTTTAGAAGAAACAATCATAATGAATATCCCGGAGGTAGAACCATCCCAGAGATATTCGGTAATAACAATAATATCACGGGTTAGTTAACAATAATAATAATCATAGATATCACAAGTCACGAGTAGTAATTCCATTTTCTGGTTAACAGTTTCACCTCCGAAGACCGACACTAAGACCGACACCTGACCCATCCCAGACTGTAATCCTTAACCACAGACACGGCTATTTGAATAGGTTTATTCTCTGCAGAGGGTGTACTCTTTACCCACGAGTAACGGATTTCTCTAGTCCAGCAGGACTAATTCCGTCTATGGTCTTTTTGTTGAAAACACACCTAACTTGCACACACCAGCCTATCTCACACGTGTCTGGAATCACCCACGACACCTGTTAAGCAAACTCTAAGTGGGGAGGCTACAACCTCGCGTAGCATGGGATCAAATTTATATCGCGCGCTCTAAGGGGTGGCCTCCCCTCTTGGTCCCAACCGGAAACACCCATGCCCCCGAACCAGGTGGCCTGCCTACCAGCTACAACCGGTATCTTCCACCATGGCTTCTCTGTACGGTGTGTGCTGGAAAGAGGTTGACAACTTACTGAACCGTACTCTACTTGCTGTAGAGACGAGTGGTAGTACGAAACAAGTATGGGGGTTACTGGAACAAGACTCGATCTACGGTCGACTCAGGAGGTTCAAGTATTCCCTGCATGATTAGCATGACAAATATATTCTCATCCAACAGAGTCACCTCTCATATCACCTTACCATGCCATACTAGACATAACCGTCCCGACGGAGACCGGCGACAAACTCATGCCTACCCAAGGCCGAGGTTTTCCCGGGTTCCTGCCGGTATGCATGCAAGGCACATGAGGGTGATTATCATCACAAGTGAGTCCATTTCCAACAGCATGGAAATCAACAACATGCACCCATCTATATGATCATATCACATGAAATGACAAGTCCTTCGAAATGCGGTGGTGTTATAAATGCATCAACGATCACACCAAAAATATTATGCCGGGATTCAGAATGCTTGCCTTCAATGTTGTGGAGGGGTGAGGTGCTCTCCAAAACTTTTGAAAGCTTCTTCTCTCTCCCCAAAATCCTATTTAAAAATATATTTGAATTAACACACATTTCAAAAACAGAACCAAAAAGTTGTTTGAAAAATTTTCAAATAAATCTTAAAATAAACTAGACCAAATTTGAGGAAGGTAGGAAAAAGAATCAACTCATTTGGAGTTATATTTAAAAAGTTATAGCCAGTAAAATATTTGGTCAAATCTGTCATTTAAAATAAAACAGAAAAGAAAACGGTTCAGATAGAAATACGCTTTCGGTATAGAGGAGGCGTACTTGGGGCTTTACGCCTCCACTTAACCACGCGGACGGCGCGGGGTGTCACTGACAGTGGGCCTTCCTGGCCCACTGGTCAGGTTTGACCAGTCGCCGCGCGTCGTCTCCCTCCTTTGCCCGAGCGGAGCGGGGCTCCAGCGATCGTCGCTGGTGTTTGGCTGCTCCTCGCGGGCCCCCGAGGGTGGGGATGGATCCGTAAGGTTGGGGCGGTCCTCCCGGTAGTCGTTGGGTCGGCGGGGACGGAGTGAGCTGCCGGCGGCGAGCTCCGCGGCGGAGGAAGGCTTCGGTGGCGAAGTGACTTTGTGGCGGCGCTGGCTCCCGAACAAAATTGAGTAGGGTGAATGGTTCATGGGAGGAAGAGGGGGTTCTTGGTGAAGAGAACGGAGAGGGGGAGATACTGGAGGTGCCGGATTGGCCGGGGCGGTGGCGGCGGCAGGAGTTGCCGGAGATGAGGAAGGAGGCCTCCCCGGGTCGAATGCGAGCTAGGGGAGTGCCATAGGGGTGGTCTGAGGTCGCGTGCGTGCTCAAAGGGGCTCGGGGTGTCCATTTATAGCGTGACGAGGTCGGTTCCGCGGCGGCCGTGGATAAGTTCTCCGGCAAACCGCCTCTCTGTGGCTAGGGCGACGTGGCGGCGACGAGCGCTAGGGGACGAAGCTGCGGATGAGCACGCACTGCTCACATGGGCAGGTGGCGAGCCGGGGTGGCTTGGGCGGCGCTGCACGGCGCAGGGCTGTCGGACGGCGGCGGCGGCTAGTGCTTGGCTTGCCGGGCGCAGCGAGGGGCGGCTTGGCGCGTAGCTGAGAGAAGGGGCGCGCGTGGCGTGATGCTGCCGTGTGGGCCAAAGCCAGGGGGGCCAGCGTGTTGGCTCGGACGTGTGGCTGCAATTTGCGCGCTCTGGGCGCGCCCAGTGCACGCACGGGACGTGCTCGATGAAATGCTATGGCATGTTAGGGGGCTCCAAACCACAAGAAAGTTAGCAGGGTGGGGTTATAGTTTAAGGAAAAACCATTGGACATGCTGGTCTGGCCAGGGGATTAAGTCCATAGTGCAAACAAGGACTCATGTCAAAACTGATCATGCCTGAAAGGTGTTTGATAAAATGCCAAGGGCACTTAGGCATTTCTTGGAGTGGCCAAAATCTCCAGATCAGTGTCTCTGTGGATGAAAGAGAGAGTGGTGAGGTTATTTGGCCAAAAGCAGAAACTTGAGAGTGCAACTTTTACAAAACTTCAATTCTGGACAGGAAATAAATGACATTATTTCATGAACCAAAAATGACCCAAAAGGTGCATGCTCCTGGACTTAAGGGATTAACATGGGGGACTACAAGTAGGAGAAATAATCAAGGGTTGAAGAGCAAGTAAAAACATGGTTGTTGTACAAACCATCAAGTTGGTCCAGAATGGAAAAGAGGTTGATTCACTCAAATTTTTCAAAGGACATAAATAGGTTTTTGCACAAAGTGGAATAATAGGCTCCTACTGACCTCCCTTAATTTTGGTAGAAGTTTTAAAGAAATATTTAAATAGGTTGCAGTGTAAAATTGCTCACTGGACCAGAGAACAAAATTTGCTGTGGAGCTCAAAATATTTCATGAATGAAATATATTATAGCATAAAAGTGATTTAAAAACATCACATGACATCTCCAAATTTTTGTGGGAATTTTAAGTGAATTTATCAAATGGTTGTAGTTCAAATATGGCCATTTAACCTAAAAAATCCATTTTTCAAGAAAACAAAGATCAAGCAACTAAATTAGTTAATTAGTTATACTGGATAAGGGAAAGTTTTACTTGAGAGTTTAAAACAAGTCCAACAACATTTTTGAAAAGTTTTCTCTTTGGGAAAAACTCATCATAACAGGGAAGGAAATGATTTAAAAATCAAAATGGAGCTCAAAAATTCAAAGTTTTAAATCCTGGCAAAATTTTATTCCATTAAAACAAGGCCAAAATTTTTGGGGTGTCACATATATATATATCTAATTGGATGTAAGTTAGCATGAACTATTATTGTTGGCATTACCCTTGAGGTAAAAGGTTGGGAGGCAACACCATAAGCCCCTATCTTTCTCTGTGTCCGATTAAAACTTCATACCCATAAGTATTGCATGAGTGTTAGCAATTGTGAAAGACTAAATGATAGTTGAGTATGTGGACTTGCTGAAAAGCTCTTATATTGACTCTTTCTGATGTTATGATAAATTGCAATTGCTTCAATGACTAAGATTATAGTTTGTTTGTTTTCAATGAAGGTTCTGATTCATACTTGACATTGTAGATGGATTGTTACTTTAGCATAAGAAATCATATGACAAAATATATATATATATATATATATATATATATATGTTGTTGTTATAAGAATGATCATGATGCCCCCATGTCCGTATTTTATTTTACCGACACCTCTATCTGTAAACATGTGGACATATTTTTCAATTTTGGCTTCCGCTTGAGGACAAGCGAGGTCTAAGCTTGGGGGAGTTGATACGTCCATTTTGCATCATGCTTTTATATCGATATTTATCGCATTATGGGCTATTGTTACATGTTATATCACAATACTTATGCCTGTTCTCTCTTATTTTACAACGTTTACATGAAGAGGGAAAATGCCGGCAGATGGAATTCTGGGCTAAAAAATGAGCAAATATTAGAGACCTATTCTGCACAACTCCAAAAGTCCTAAAACTCCACGAAAGTTATTTTTGGAATTAATAAAAAATACCGAGCGACGAAAACACCAGAGGGGGGACACCCTCTGTCCACGAGGGTGGGGGCGCGCCCCCTACTTCGTGGGCCCCCTGGCAGCCCTCCGGTGGCCATCTTCTTCTATATGATGTCTTTTACCCTAAAAAAATCAGAAGCAAGCTTTCGGGATGAGACACCTCCGCCACGAGGTAGAACCTTGGCGGAACCAATCTAGGGCTCTGGCGGAGCTGTTCTGCCGAGGAAACATTCCTCCAAGAGGGGGAAGTCATCACCATCGATCCTCTCAGCAGGAGGGGGTCAATCTCCATCAACATCTTCACCAGCACCATCTCATCTGAAACCCTAGTTCATCTCTTGTATCCAATCTTTGTCCCAAAACCTCAGTTTGGTACCTGAGGGTTGCTAGTAGTGTTGATTACTCCTTATAGTTGATGCTAGTTGGTTTATTCGGTGGAAGATCATATGTTCAGATCCTATATGCATATTAATACCCCTCTTATTATGAGTATGAATATGATTTGTGAGTAGTTACGTTTGTTCCTGAGGACATGGGAGAAGTCTTGCTATAAGTAGTCATGTGAATTTGGTATTCATTCAATATTTTGATGAGATGTATGTTATCTCTCCCCTAGTGGTGTTATGTGAACATCGACTACATGACACTTTACCATTCTTTGTGCCTAGAGGAAGGCATTGGGAAGTAATAGTAGATGATGGGTTGCTAGAGTGATAGAAGCTTAAACCCTAGTTTATGAGTTGCTTCGTAAGGGGCTGATTTGGATCCATATGTTTCATGTTATGGTTAGGTTTACCTTAATACTTCTTTTGTAGTTCCGGATGCTTGCAATAGGGGTTAATCATAAGTGGGAGGCTTGTCCAAGAAAGGGCAGTACCCAAGCACCGGTCCACCCACATACCAAATTATCAAAGTAACAAACATGAATCATTTGAGCGTGATGAAAACTAGCTTGACGATAATTCCCATGTGTTCTCGGGAGCACTTTTCTCTATATAAGAACTCATCCAGGCTTGTCCTTTGCTACAAAAAGGATTGGGCCACCTTGCTGCACCTTATTTACTTTTATTACTTGTTACTCGTTACGAATTACCTTATCACAAAACTATCTATTACCGATAATTTCAGTGCTTGCAGAGAAAACCTTACTAAAAACCGCTTGTCATTTCCTTCTACTCCTCGTTGGGCGCAACACTCTTACTTATCAAAAGGACTACGATAGATCCCCTACACTTGTGGGTCATCAATTGTCTTCGAGGGATGCTTGGCCCTAGTCATGTTCCCAACTTCACAAGCACTACACAGATGATCCTTCTTGAACTTGACGCCCTCGATCCCCACAACATGCTTCTTCTTCGTGAGAGTGTATAGGTTCCTCATGCCAGCATGTCCTAGCCTCCGATGCCAGAGCTAGCACTCTGAAGCTTTTGCTAGAAGACATACGGCCAACTGTGGTCCTGCTGAGAAATCTACCATATACAGATCATATTTTCGATACCCTTCAAAGACTAGAGACTTGTCAGATTCCATAAGCACAAGGCAATGCTATTTTACAAATATCACAATCATGTTCAAATCACAAAGCATTGAGACAAACATTAAGTTGAAACCGAGGGATTCAACAAGCATCACTTTATCCATGTGCTGATCCTTTGAGATTGCAACTCTACCCAGACCCAATACCTTGCTTTTACCGGTGTCAGCAAATGTGATGTGACTTTTGTTAGACAGGCGTAGGGTTGAATCCATCAGAAGACTTCGATCACCAGTCATGTAGTTGGTGCAGCCACTATCCATAATCCATTATGAAGCCTTTGGTGCCATATCCTACAGTATAGTTTGGGGGATAGGCTTCACCAAGGGAATTGTGAAGCAGAAACATTTGACGAACAAGTGAAACATGAAAGTTCAAATCTTGGTTAGGATAAATAGGATGATTGTCAAGGAATCCCGGGACGAAATACATAGTAAGACCGTTCACACATTTTATCTTGCGTCCCACAAGATGTTTAAGGTCCCCAGCATAAGCACCAGGCGCCTTTGATTTCTGTCTAGAGACCTTTCCCTGCAAAAGAGTGTTAGGTTTTCTTAACCACCCACATCTTCAGGGGTGGCTTAGAAGCAATGAGTCTAAGTGCAGCATCTGAGAAGTTCTTCTTTGGAGCCCTACACTACTGGAATCAGCTTCTTTGTCGTCCGCCATGGCGGACGGCAAAGGTACTGATCCCGGACGGCAAAGTCCTTTGTCGTCAGCCAGCGGACGGCAAACCGTCCTGCTGAACACAAGGCCTTCTTTGCCATCCGCTTCGTAGAAACGGACGGCAAAGGATTGTGCCGTCATCCATCCGAGGCTAGCAGACGGCAACGACGACGGACGGCAGCGGTGTGAGGTAAGAGCCGTTAGGGGGTTAACAGTGTTCTTTGCCGTCCGCTGACGGATGGCAAAGAGTTTAGCTAGGGCAGCACTGGGATGCTGCCACGTGGCCAGCTATGCCGTTGGCCAGCAGACGGCATAGATGGCCCTGTTTGCCAGGCCTATTTGGTCACTTTGTCGTCCGCTTGACCATATAGGCAGCCAGTGTTGCTAGTTTGCACAGGTGACTGCCACGTGTCCTCTTTGCCGTGTGCTAGCGGATGGCAAAGCTCTTTGCCGTCTGCTAGTAGATGGCAAAGAGGCTATACATTCCATTTTTTTATTTTAATCCAATTAATTAGACATGGTTTCAAACACAGATATGCATGCATACATATCCAACATATCCAACAACATGTTCAACAACATATTTGATCAAATCCAACAACATAGTTCAACAAAGTCCAACATATCCATATATACATAACCACAAACAAGTTTCCAACAACATATCCATATAGATATACATATCCAAACAAGTTTTCATAAACAACAAGGAAGCACCAGAACAATAGTACACTCTATGAATCCAAGCCTTCCTCATGTAAAGCAAATCTGCAAATTGGGAAAGACGAAAGTTAGAAGAAGTAGAAGTAGAAGAAGACTAGTTAGAAGAAGAAGAAGAAGAAGAAGAAGCATTTTTTTCTTCTCTTTCTTTTTCTCCTCTCCCCTTCTTAGAGCTAAGCTAGGTAAAAATGCTAAGGTAGGTCATTTTAGAGCTAAGCTAGGTAAATAAGTCATTTTGGAGCTTAGTAAGGTTACTATGTTATTTTCGAGGAAAATAAGCTAAGTCTATATCATTTTGGACGTAACAAAGATTATCATGCCATTTTTGACCTAAGTATGCTAAGTATGTCATAAATGAACTGAATAAGCTAAGTATAGCTCATTTTTTATATAACTTAGTTAATTATTCCATTTAGAAGGAAAATAAGCTAAGTATCCATTTGTAAAGCAAAACATTAGAGAAAACTTACCCTCATCACAACAAATATGATGAAGATCGCAACTAAGGTAACAATTGATCCAAGGGCATAATGATACCAAGCCTCATTATCAATGGCATATTTTCTAATCTTCTTAAGCTTCAGGCGCATTGCATCCATCTTCATGCGCATTGCATTCATCTTCATCTTGTGATCATCGATGACATCGACAACATACAACTCCAATGTCATCCTCTCTTCTTCAATTATTTTAATTTTTCTTTCAGTTACTCATTTTCTTTTCAAACTAAATTTAAATTCTCAACAAGAGGGTCAGTTTCAAATTCCGGTTCACATACCTCCTAGATTAAAATATCTCTATGTCAACTTGATGGCCATAATTGTGATAAATGTGAAATGCAACAAATAGTTATGAAAGAGAATTTGCCACATACGAATCATAAAGTGGGTGATACGTCTCCATCGTATCTACTTTTCCAAACACTTTTGCCGCTGTTTTGGACTCTAACTTGCATGATTTGAATGGAACTAACCCGGACTGACGCTGTTTTCAGCAGAACTGCCATGGTGTTATTTTTGTGCAGAAATAAAAGTTCTCAGAATGACCAGCAAATCCACGGAGCAACTTTTCAAAATTAATAAAAAATACAGGCGAAAGAATTAGCGTCAGGGGGCCCACACCCTAGTCACGAGGGTGGGGGGCGCGCCCCCTCCCCTAGGGCGCGACCCTGCCTTGTGGGCCCCCTGGACGTCCACCGACCTCAACTCCAACTCCATATATTTGCTTTCGTGGAGAAAAAAAATAAGAAAAGAAGGATTCATCGTGTTTTACGATACAGAGCCGCCGCCAAGCCCTAAAACCTCTCGGGAGGGCTGATCTAGAGTCTGTTCAGGGCTTCGGAGAGGGGAATCCGTCGCCGTCGTCATCATCAACCATCCTCCATCACCAATTTCATGATGCTCACTGTCGTGTGTGAGTAATTCCATCATAGGCTTGCTGGACGGTGATGGGTTGGATGAGATTTACCATGTAATCTAGTTAGTTTTGTTAGGGTTTGATCCCTAATATCCAATATGTTCTGAGATTGATGTTGCTATGACTTTGCTATGCTTAATGCTTCTCACTAGTGCCCGAGTGCCATGATTTCAGATCTGAACCTATTATGTTTTCATGAATATATGTGAGCTCTTGATCCTATCTTGCAAGTCTATAGTCACCTATTATGTGGTATGATCCGTTAACCCCGAAGTGACAATAATCGGGATAATTACCAGTGATGACCATAGTTTGAGGAGTTCATGTATTCACTAAGTGCTAATGCTTTGGTCCAGTACTCTATTAAAAGGAGGCCTTAATATCCCTTAGTTTCCATTAGGACTCCGCTGCCACGGGAGGGTAGGGCAAAAGATGTCATGCAAGTTCTTTTCCATAAGCATGTATGACTATATTCGGAATACATGCCTACATTACATTGATGAATTGGAGCTAATTCTGTGTCACCCTATGTTATAACTATTACCTGAGGAATCACATCTGACATAATTATCCATCACCTATCCAATTCCTACGAGCTTTTCACATATTGTTCTTTGCTTAGTTACTTTCCGGTTGCCACTGTTACAATTACTATAAAACTGCTACTGTTACTTTTGCTACTATTACCGTTACTTCCATACTACTTTGCTACTAAATACATTGCTGCAAATACTAAGTTATCCATGTGTGGTTGAATTGACTACTTAACTGTTAATACTTGAGAATATTCTTTGGCTCCCCTTGTGTCGAATTAACAAATTTGGGTTGAATACTCTACCCTCGAAAACAGTTGTGATCCCCTATACTTGCGGGTTATCAAGACTATTTTCTTGTGCCGTTGCCGGGGAGCATAGCTCTATTCTTTGAGTCACTTGGGATTTATATCTACTGATCACTATGAAGAACTTGAATGATCAAAGAACTAAGATATATCCCTCAACTACGAGGGGAGGTAAGGAACTGACATCTAGCTCTGCACTTGATTCTCCTTCCGTTATGAGTAAACTTGCGACACCTAAACCTGCTTCTTCTATTAATTCTGATATGTCGCATGTTATTGATGATGACACTTCTGCTATGCATGATACTTGTGATGAAACTACTTCTATGCTTGATACTACTGTGCCATTAGGTGAATTTCTTGATGAACAACTTGCTTGGGCTAGGGAGAATGAAATTATTGGAACTGATATTGATGATAGTGATGATGAAGGTTCTCCCCCTAGATATGAATTGCCTGTTGTTCCTGAGGATTATGTTATGGATGAAGAAACTCCTAGAGATTTTCTTGCTTGCAATGATAGATCAGATCTTAAGAAATTATTAGCCAAGCTGAAACAAAAGACTCTGAATGCTAGAATGAAACATGACCCTGCTTTTTCTACTTCACCTATCTTTGTTACTGATAAGGATTATGAATCCTCTGTTGATCTTGAGATAATTACTTTAGTTGAATCTGATCCTTTTTATGGCACTGAATCTGAAATTGTAGTGGCACATCTTACTAAGTTAAATGATATAGCCACCCTATTTACTAATGATGAAAAATCTCGCGATTACTATATCCTTAAAATATTTCCTTTCTCATTAAAGGGTGATGCTAAGACATGGTTTAATTCTCTTGATCCTGGTTGTGTGCGTAGTCCCCAGGATATGATTCACTACTTCTCTGCTAAATATTTCCCTACTCATAAGAAACAAGCTGTCTTAAGGGAAATATATAATTTTGTGCAAATCGAAGAAGAGAGTCTCCCACAAGCTTGGGGGAGGCTTCTCCGATTACTTAATGCTTTGCCTGATCATCCTCTTAATAAAAATGAAATACTTGATATCTTCTATAATGGACGAATCGATGCTTCCAAGGACCACCTGGATAGCTGTGCTGGTTGTGTTTTTAGGGAAAGGACAATTGACCAAGCTGAATTGCTATTAAATAATATGTTGGCCAATTAAAATAATTGGGCACCTCCTGAACAAACTCCTAAGCCAACTCCGAAGAAAAGAGGTGTTCTATTTCTCAGTCTTGAAGCTATGCAAGAGACAAAGAAATCTGTGAAAGAGAAATGTATTAAAGCCGAAGATGTTAAAAATTACCTCCTGTTGAAGAAATTCATGGCCTCAATATACCACCTAAAGAAATACAAGGTCTTAATAACCCGACACAGGTAGTGAAGCTAAACTCTCTTTATAGATATGATAAAGTTGAAATCCCGTCTACTAAGTTTGCTAGCCAATGCCTAGATGAATTTTTGATGATTTTATGGATAAGCAAGCAAATTTCAATGATTATGTTAGTAGACATTTGAAAAATAATGCTTATATGATTGGACACTTGAGTGATTATATGTCTCGAGTTAAGGGTGAACTTAAACTCACTAGTAAACATGTTTCTATGGTCACTACTCAAGCAGAACAAGTACTTATGGCTCAGAATGAATTGCTTGATGAATTAAATAATAAGCATGACTTTGCTGTTAGAGTGGGTACTAGAATTGGTAAAATGACTCAGGAACCTTTGTATCCTGAAGGCCGCCCTAACGGGATTGAACAAGATTCTCAGAGAAATAATTTAGATGCTCCTAGTTTTTCTAAAAATAAGAAAAAGAAAAATGATAGGACTTTGCATGCTTCTAGTGAATATAGTGTAGAAACACTTGAGAATCCTAATGATATTTCTATCTCTGATGCTAAAACACAATCTGGAGATGAACATGAACCTAATGATAATGCTAATAATGATGTTCATGTAGATGCTCAACCTAGCAATAACAATGATATAGAAATTGAACCTGCTGTTGATCTTGATAACCCATAATCAAAGAAACAATGTTATGATAAGAGAGACTTCATTGCTAGGAAGCATGGAAGGAAAAGGGAACCATGGGTTTAGAGACCCATGCCTTTTCCTCCTAAACCATCCAAGAAAAAGGATGATGAGGACTTTGAGCGCTTTGCTGAAATGATTAGACCTATCTTCTTACATATGCGCTTAACCGATATGCTTAAAATAAACCCTTATGCTAAATACATGAAAGATATCATTACAAATAAAATAAAAATACCTGAAGCTGAAATCTCCACCATACTTGCCAACAATACCTTTAAGGGTGGAATACCAAAGAAACATGATGATCCCGGAGTACCCACTATACCATGCTCCATCAAAAGAAATTATGTTAAAACTGCTGTCGGTGTCAAAACTGGCGGATCTCGGGTAGGGGGTCCCGAACTGTGCGTCTAGGCAGATGGTAATAGGAGACAAGGGACACGATGTTTTTACCCAGGTTCGGGCCCTCTCGATGGAGGTAAAACCCTACTCCTTCTTGATTAATATTGATGATATGGGTAGTAAAAGAGTAGATCTACCACGAGATCAGAGAGGCTAAACCCTAGAAGCTAGCCTATGGTATGATTGTTGTTCATCCTACAGACTAAAACCCTCTGGTTTATATAGACACCGGAGAGGGCTAGGGTTACACAGAGTCGGTTACAATGGGAGGAGATCTAAATATCCATATCGCTAAGCTTGCCTTCCACGCCAAGGAAAGTCCCATCCGGACACAGGACGAAGTCTTCAATCTTGTATCTTCATAGTCCAGGAGTCCGGCCAAAGGTTATAGTCCGGTCACCCAGACACCCTCTAATCCAGGACTCCCTCAGTAGCCCCTGAACCAGGCTTCAATGACGATGAGTCCGGCGCGCGGATTGTCTTCGGCATTGCAAGGCGGGTTCCTCCTCCGAATACTTCATAAAAGATTTTGAACACAAGGATAGTGGCCGGCTCTGCAAAGCAAGTTCCACATACCTCCATAGAGAGAATAATATTTACACAAATATAATCTGCTGACATATTCCGCAGGGTGACATCACGGCATGGCCAAGCCTTTATTCGTTTTACTGTCCCACCTCAGCACATTTAGCGAGGCGGTTTCCTTGGCACGTCTTGTCAAAGCAGGGATCGTGTCCCCTTATTTCGGGATTCTCACCAATACGGGCGCGGGTAGCCCAATCGTGCCTGTTGGTATGTCTCCCCAATCGAAGGCGAGTCCCAAACGGTGACGGGGAGGGATCTTGGTATTCAACCTCTTTATAAAGAGACCAAGGCTTGACTCCTTTCTTTCAATCTCAATCAAATCGGCCCCTCACCTTGAGCTCCAACACCCAAAGCTCCAGATTGAGGCGCTTCGGACCTCCGATGATGTCCGGCTCCACCCTTCAAGGCCGGTGGATGCCTTCCCCCGTTATGAAAGAAGACGTGCGGAAGCTAAGAGATGCCAGGTATCTAACCGGTGAAATCTCGCATAGGCTGCCTGCTCAAGGGCAGGTTATTCCCACTCCCAAGCCTGGTGAGAGTGTGGTGTTCATGTCTCACTTCCTTCAGGGGCTAGGCTTCCCGACGGACCGCTTCGTGAGGGGGCTCATGTTTTATTATGGGTTGTAATTTCACGAATTAGCTCCAGAGTCCAACCTCCATATCTCATTGTTCATTGTCGTGTGCGAGGCCTTCCTCCGTATTACTCCTCACTTTGGATTTTCGCTTAAGACCTTCAAAGTAGAGCCGAAGATGATCGAGGGGCAGCACGCGGAGTGCAGAGGTGCTATTATAAGCAAGAATGCCAATGCTCCATGGCCCGAGGGCCTTTTTCAAGAGGAGCTCAGCTTATGGCAACGAGAGTGGTTTTATATCACAGCTCTCAGGGGCTCCAAATGGGTGGCGCCACCTGCCTTTCGCTCGGGTCCCCCACCACAACTAGCGTCATGGGTCAATAAAGGGCTTAACTGGGGGCCGTCCAAGGACGTGCCCTTGTTGCAGGGCCGCGTTCGAGATCTCCTAGAAAGAGATATCAATCTGGCCGTAGTGACACAGGTTATGTTGATTCGCCGCATCCTGCCCTGCAAACGTCGCCCCCTCCGCCTGTGGGAGTTTAATCCGGAAGGACCATGAGCCCTCCAACAGTTTGTGGGCGCGACGCCCATGGAGATGTACAAATTGTTCTTCGGATCACAAGCAATGTGTTCGGACTCGTCTGAGGACGTAGGTCTGAGCTGCAATCGCCCGGATACTCAAGTAAGTAGCCCTATACCCGGACAAGTTATCCGTATATTTATCATAAAATTGCCCATAAAAGAGCTATCCTGTAAACAGAAGTCGATAGCGAAATCAAAGCTTATCAGGTGTCCGGCCCCCTCCCTGAGACTACGCCGGATCCTGTGTTAACCAGGATGCTGGAGGTTGCGCCTTTGGAAGAAGGCGAAGAGGGGAACAAGGAAGCTACCGCCTCCGTGAAGGAGGCTGTCAGGAAAGGAGGAATCGAGAATTCCTCTAACCAGGGGAAGAAGAGGACCGCCTCTGAAGACCCGGAGGCGATGGCCTCAAAGCAGGGGAAGAAATCTTCGTCAGTGGGTCCGGCGCCGGGGGGTGCCTCGTCCGCATTGCGCCCCCAAGGGAATCAGCTCTCCATCGAGACGTAAGTAAAGATAGGGGTTTTAAAATGAAAGACATCCCTGCTCTATTTCTGAGGGAGATAACCGAAGTTTTACCTTTTAGTTCGGATCCCAGCCCTTCTCAGCAGAGCTCATCTTCAGGGGAACTTCGTCCAGAGATGATGGAGAGCGGAATGCCTCCCCCTGCCATACCGCCTTGCGAGGCGGGCGACCCTGAGGTGTCATCACGGAGGGTTTCTCCGAATCCGGCAGGGCCAGAAGGCAGTCATATGGCCCCCCAAGGCCCTCCCTGTCCGGCCTTCGAAAAAGGCCATCGGACAAGTCGGGCACTGTCCGGTGCACGGTCGGAGGAGCTGAAGGATCTGCTCGGGCGAGCGTCTATCTCAGAGGAACACCCTGCATTGATGGATACGTTGATTAGAAGGATTTCATCCGCGGAGAGCGGGTTGTATGAGGCCGTCAGGAGTTTACTGACAGGCTTTGAGGTACGCGAAATGATGTACCTTTTGACAGATCCGCATATATAAGATGCGCCCTGTATAGATAGTAGCCCTTGAGACTCTGTGCGTTGTCAAAAATGACGGCACGCCGAGGATCATAATCCCAGGTATAATATGTCGCCTTTCCTATGTAGGTGGCTAAGTGTCCGGTGACTAGCCAGACTGACGAATTTGTTGAGCTAAAGCGCCAACTTGACGTGGCAGATGCCGACATCGCGCTTGTTAACAAGCGGCTGGACGTGACACAAGGTATGTAATTTCTCCGAAGACACTAGGTAAGAGGAGCTTGATGCCCGTACCTTACAACATATGTTCTTGATGCAGATGGTGCCGCTGCCATGGAAAACCTTCGGGCGGAACTTGCCCAAGCCAAGGAGCAGGCCAGGAAAAGTGAAGCGGCTGCCTTAAAGGCGGCTGAAGAGCTGAAAGCCGAACAGCCTGCTCATTGCCAAAGCAAGAAGGAAATGGCCGAGATTGCTGTAAAGATGAAGAATGCTGCCGAACGCTGCAAGATTCTTGAAAAAGAAGAGCGGGTGGCACAGAAGGACCTAGAGAAGGTCACTACCGAGGCCAAGGATACTCGCTCTGCGATGAGAGCTATGAAGGAGGAGCTATGTCAGGCCGGAGATATCACGGCTGGAAAGCCCATTATGTTGCAGATGAAGTTCAGGGATCCTAAATATGCTCCGTTGGACCGGCAGTGGAGTGCGGCGAACACTTATCTGGACTTGGCGGCGAGTGCCGCGGACGCGGCCGAACACTTCCGCGATCAAAAGGACCATGAAGTGGACAAGCTTTTTTGGTCGCAGTTCCATAATCCAGAGCGCCCACTTCCATTAACCGATCGTTTGGCCGCATGGGCGGAGCTGAATAGGTTATCCGGACTCGCCATGAAGTATGTCGTGAGTCATCTGTGGCCGAAAAGGCCCAAGCCGAAGAGTTATTTTAGCTTCGTGCAGCAGTTCCTCGGTGCGGTGCGCATATTGATGCAATGAAGAGGTCAGTGTGCATAGAGGGTGCGCAGATGGCTCTGGCCCGTGTCAAGACATACTGGGCGGAGATGAAGGCCATTGCTGTTGCATCCCAAGATTCGGACGAGAGCCGAGTACCTACCGAGCACTATTTTTAGAAAGTTCTGCAGGGCGCTCGTTTAATAGAGACGCAGTGCTCGATGGATGTTATGTTCGAATAACATGTATTATTGTAAAACAATGTTTCGATGGAATATAAAAGCTTTTTATACTTTTGCCCTCAAGAATTAGAATACCTCATGTGCGGCCGTTAATGTATATGTGTATATAACCTGAAAGATGGCAGTCTTTGGCTTCAGCCCCCACGCTTATAATGCGGGGGTGTTCGCAGAAGGCGCATTTTCACACTTGATCCAACATCTTGGTCCTATTAAGGAGGTCGTAGCACAGCGAACTAGGCAACCGGACTATAATGCTTTATCAATTTCACTTAGCCATAGGAGTTTGACAGTGGGGCTACTATATAGCCCCTAGGGGCACCGCGCTCACCCGAATTCGGGGCGCATGTGTGCCTGGTCGGGAAACAGCCCTTCATTAATGCGGAGTAACCGAAAGATTCTGGCGGGTCATCGAGTGGTTGACTAGTCTCACGCTATATCATGACAAACAGTTTTCGGCTTTCTCTACTGAGGTGCTCGCCTGGCCGAACCGGGGCACAATCGCAGTAGTTCTCCTGGTGCCGCCTTAGCCGACAGAGCGGAACGTAAGGCAGCGAAACACAGGAGCCAGGCAAACCCAACATTTGACCAAAGACATGATTCGGAGCTGATGCATATAAGGCCAAACTCGCGACGCCGAACACTCCCTAAGGTATTCGGTCTTTATGAAAAACGGGCTGAACAACGCCCTTGGTAAGAAGACCCTGGTGTCCAGGTACGCGCAAAATTCTGACGTGGCCACATGCCAAGATGCTAGCCTCCTCCTCGGTTATAACAAGAAACCGGGGGATGTGTCTCAACAAGAGACAGTGAAAAAGGTTTACGCAGGGTCTTAATCTAAAAAGAATCCTTGGAACGGGTCCCTACTGCACGTCTGCGCCTGTGTCTCCGTTGTGCCGTGTCCTGGACGGGTGCAGCACGGTGTTCATCTGTAAAAGAGAGGAACTTAGTTCAAAACGATCGTGCGAAAATCTATGTTATATTAAATAAACAAAGTATAATTCAGAAAATTGGTAGAATTGAGCTTTATAGTCTCTTGTTGTACACGCGCGGAGCCCCTTGTACGGGGGTATGCGGCTAATAAGCCCTTGCATGTTTACACCGGCCTCGCCTAGCCATGTCCGGGGTCTGAACGACCTGTTTAGGTGCTTTGATTAGTGAAGCTGGTTTAGTGTGTGGCTGTCAAGGCAGCCGCACAGATTTCCACGCTAGAGGAACACTCGATATTTCCGTTTAATGAGATGATGCCTCACGGATCGGGCATTTTAAGCGTAAGGGATGCATGATGCGGTATTGCGTTAAAGGGGGCGAAAGCTTCACGTCCCAATAGTGCTTGATAGCTACTTGTGAATGGGGCGATGTGGAAAGTTAGCTTTTCGCGTCAGAAGTTGTCGGGGGAGACGAACATAACTTCTAACAGGAGAGAACCCATAGAACGGGTATCTGGGCCTGGCGTTACCCCTTGAAAGGAAGTGTTGCCATGGCGAATTTTTGTTGGGTTTATCCCCATTCTGCGGATTGTGTCCAGATATAGCAGGTTTAGACCACTGTCGCCGTCCATTAGGACTTGTGTAAAGTGGAGTCCGTCAATTATCAGATATAATACCAAGGCAATCCAGCCTGCGTTCCGGATACTTCTAGAGTAATCCTGATGGTTGAAGGTGATTGGTTGTAACAACTAGTGGCGGGACTCCTCTGGGACAGGCCGTATGGCGCGTATCTCTATAGGCGCCACTCTGTTTTTCCCTTTTGTCACGTGAAGTGAGTTTACTGTTTTGACTTCTTGTGGGAACTTCTTTTGTTCTCCGGTGCTCTGCTTGTGGGGTTCGTCGCCGTCCTCGCTTGGTATGTCGAGCCCCTTGTGTTTGGCGTTGAGTTTGCCGGATTGCTTGAAGACCCAACAATCTCTGTGGGTATGGTTTGCAGGCTTCCCGGGAGTACTGTGGATTTGGCATATTTTGTCCAAGATTTTGTTTAGGTTAGATAGCTCGTCCCTGTTATCCTTGAGGGGCAGCTTTTTCTGATTCTACCGAGAGCTTTTGAATCCGACGATGACTGTCGTGCTCTTCGGGCTGTTTCCCTTGGCCCGGCGATGGTCCTTGTTACGTCGTGGTTTCCCATTTCTATCCTTAACTTCGAATGTACTTGGGTCGCTGGTACTGCTTCTTGCCAACCAGCTATCCTCTCCTGCGCAAAAGCGGGTCATGAGGCTTGTTAATGCGGCCATTGTTCTTGGCTTTTCTTGGGCAAGGTGTATGGCGAGCCAATCGTCTCGAACGCTGTGTTTGAAAGCTGCTAAGGCTTCGGCGTCCGGACAGTCGACTATCTCGTTCTTTTTAGTAAGAAATCTTTTCCAGAGTTTCTGAGCTGACTCTCTGGGTTGTTGATTTATATGTCTTAGATCATCTGCATCCGGAGGTCGGACATATGTCCCTTGAAAATTTGCCCGAAAAGCATCCTCGAGCTCTTCCCAACTTCCGATGGTGTTTTCGGGAAGGCTTTTAAGCCAGTGCCGGGCTAGCCCTTTGAGCTTGAGGGGTAAGTATTTTATGGCGTGGAGGTCATATCCTCTAGGCATGTGTATGTGGAGGATATAATCCTCAATCCAGACTCCAGGGTCTGTTGTTCCGTCGTATGCCTCTATGTTTACGGGCTTGAATCCCGCTGGAAATTCATGGTCCAGCACCTCATCGGTGAAACATAGGGGGTGTGCGGCACCCCTATATTTGGGTGTGCTGTGATGTTCGGATACTTGTTGCGTTGCATTGCTTGCTAGAGCTTGCTTTCTTGGCCCGTAGATAGATCTGGCTGGGCCGTCTTTTTGATGTGAATCCTTGTGCGGATCGTGTGCCGGCTTGTGTGCGGCACCCTTTGCCGCTCTATGTTGGCCATGGGGTTGTTTATCCGACCGGGTGTCTTCCTTATTTTTTGATTGCGGGGCTCTAAGGCATCCTCATCAAATTCCGGCAGTAATTTTCGCTTCGGATAGCTCTCTGTGTGGCGACTATCGCCGTATTTGTCTGCGTTGTTGAGTACTTTGCCCCATCTAATTATGAGTGCATCTTCCGCTGTTTTGAGCTTCCGCTTCTGCTTTTTCAGGCTATGCGCAGTGGCGACGAGCCTTTTGTGGAGGTTCTTCTGCTCCAGCAACTTGTCCGGCGTGAGGTCATCCGGACTATTATCTTCACCGGGGACGGGTTTTTGGTTTGTTTATCCAAGTTGCCATGTTCGGACGGTTGCTCGATGGCATGTTCATCGTCCGCCGGTTCGCCCTGCTCTGCGGCTGGGTCTCTGTCGAGGTGGGGTTTGGAGCGGCGCTTACGCCGCCGCTTTGACTGCTTTTCGAGGGAACGATCCCTCGTTGCGTCCCTTTGTTCCTCGTTGTCGTTTCTTTTAGGTGTGTCCACCATGTATACATCGTGAGATGAGGTGGTTGTCCAGTGCCCTATAGGTGCTGGTTCCTGTTCTTCTCCTACATCATTGTCCATACCGTCGATGTCTTCGGAGTCGAAGTCTAGCATGTCGGTTAAATCATCGACAGTGGCTACGAAGTGGGTGGTGGGTGGGCTTTGAATTTCTTCGTCGTCTGCAACCCATCCCTGCTGACCATAGTCCGGCCAGCACTCTCCTACTAAAGAGAGATATTTTAGTGAATTCAGAATGTCACCAAAGGGCGAGTGCTGAAAGATGTCCGTGGCGGCGAACTCCATGATCGGCGCCCAATCGGGTTCGATCGGCAGGGGCACGGAAGGTTCGGAGTCCGGAAAGGAGTCTGGCACCTTGGAGTCACGAGCTTCGCAAAGGACAAGGCTGGTGTTCGGCTCGATCGCCGTAGATATTGTAGCCCCTGAGGCGGTGTCCAGCCACCCGTCCTCGATTGCCGCAGTCGGCTCCGAGCTAAGGGTCGGAGCGGACACTGGGGCGGCCTCCTGGGCACTGTTCGGCGGCAAAGCTAGATCATGCCCATCGTGACAGTGCGGCGCGCTCGGCTGTGGCTCGAACCCGTCGAAGATCAAGTCTCCGCGGATGTCAGCCGTGTAGTTCAAACTTCCAAACCTGACCTGACGGCCAGGGGCGTAGCTTTCGATCTGCTCCAGATGACCAAGCGAATTGGCCCGCAGTGCAAAGCCGCCGAATACAAAGATCTGTCTGGGGAGAAAAGTCTCACCCTGGACCGCATCGTTGTTGATGATCGGAGGAGCCATCGGGCCTAAAGGTGACGACACAGAGGAACTCTCAATGAAATCACCAATGTCGGTGTCAAAACCGGCGGATCTCGGGTAGGGGGTCCCGAACTATGCATCTAGGCGGATGGTAACAGGAGACAAGGGACACGATGTTTTTACCCAGGTTCGGGCCCCCTCGATGGAGGTAAAACCCTACTCCTGCTTGATTAATATTGATGATATGGGTAGTACAAGAGTAGATCTACCACGAGATCAGAGAGGCTAAACCCTAGAATCTAGCCTATGGTATGATTGTTGTTCATCCTACGGACTAAAACCCTCCGGTTTATATAGACACCGGAGAGGGCTAGGGTTACGCAGAGTCGGTTACAATGGGAGGAGATCTACATATCCATATTGCCAAGCTTTCCTTCCACGCCAAGAAAAGTCCCATCCGGACACGGGACGAAGTCTTCAATCTTGTATCTTCATAGTCCAGGAGTCCGGCCAAAGGTTATAGTCCGGTCACCCGGACACCCCCTAATCCAGGACTCCCTCAACTGCCTTATGTGATCTAGGAGCCGTTGTTAGTGTTATGCCTCTTTCCTTATACCGTAGACTTGAATTAAGTAAGTTGACACCTACTGAGATATCTTTGCAAATGGCTGATATATCAACTGTTATACCTGTCGGTATTTGTGAGGATGTGCTTGTTGTTGTTGCGAATGTTACTATCTTAACAGGCTTTGTCATTCTTGGTATTCCTGAGGACGACAGTATGTTGATTATCCTTGGTAGACCCTTTTTAAATACTACAGGTGCTGTTATTGATTGCAACAAAGGCAATGTCACCTTTCATGTTAATGGTAACGAGCATACGGTACACTTTCCGAGGAAACAACCTCAAGTTCACAGTATAAATTTTATTGGGAAAATTCCATCAATAATTATTGGAGGTTTTGAATTTCCTCTTCCTACTGCAAAGAAAAAGTATGATATTCTTATTATTAGGGATGTTCATATCCCCGTTGAGGTAACCTAGTGTCAGTTTGAAATTTCTCCAGTTTCATGTGGTTCGTAATGAGTTTGTTAACAAGACTTGATCAACCTTGTTAGTGGATTTCTTTTGATGAGCATGAGATGGATGAAGTTAGAAGGCACAACCTTTTGTACCCTCTCTTTACTTTCTGTTACTTAGAATAAATAAAGTAGAAATAGTATATTATGTCTGTTTTCTGAATTATCTATGCAATAAAAAATATCCCGAAAATAGAAGTTCTCCAAATGCCATGCCAATTTAATATGTTTTTTTCTGGAATATTTGAGAATATTTGTCACTGAGAACACAGCAAGGGGAGCAAGCACCTGGCCACGAGGGTCCAGGGTGCGCCCACCCCTATAGGGCGCGCCCCCTGCCTCGTGGGCCCATGGTGGTTTCCCTCCACTTATTCCTGCACCCACACACTTCTTCTTCCTCCCAAAAAAATCACTATCTAGCTCAACCACGAGTTCTAGCTCGTTTTGCTGCCATTTTCGATCTCCTTGCTCAAAGCTTCATTTACAAAACTGCTTTGGGGGATTGTTCTTTGGTATGTGACTTCTCCAATGATCCAATTAGTTTTTGTTCTAGTGCTTTATTCATTGCAAATTCTTGCTGCTTAGATGACCCTGTTCTTGACCTTGCATGATAAATTTATGAGGTCCCAAGTAATTCTAATGCATGATAGAGGCTCTAGGCACTTGTGGGAGTAGTTGCTATCAATTATATTGAGTTTGTTTCACTTTTATTTTGAATCACTAAAAATTTCAGAAATGTTGCAGAGGAAGAGATATGTTCAGGAAAATGTATCAAGGTGGTTCACAATACGTGAGCAAGATGATGAACCACCAAGGGTAGCTGACGTGCGGCCTTGTGAATGGTTGTCTGAGGAGTTTATGGTCAAAGCGGGCATCAAGGATGAATTTGATGCATATGTGCGTAATGCTGACCTTGACGAATTCATGCAAGATAAGTGCCCTCAATACCAATATTTAACTAATTCATTTGTGAGAAGGTTTAAATTTATATCCTCGCGCAATTCTCAAAGTGTCCTGTTTGATATTTATGATAAATCATATACCATGGACCTAAAAGATTTTACTACTGCTTGTAAACTCCCGCAGTGGGGGAGTGTTAATGAACCTTGTAAATCTGAATATAAAGACTTTCTTACTAGTATCACTATGGGAGAATCAAGAGAAATAGCACAAGCTACCATAGGGAGCATTCATTTTCCTGCTATACATTATTTTGCTCTTTTCATTGGTAGATGCATTAACGGTAAAGATGAAGCATGTCACATGTGTGTTCCTGATCTTTGTGTTCTGAAGAGTGATGTATTAGGAGATAAACAATACAACTTGGGGGAAATTGTTGCACATAGGTTGCATCATAATGGTTTAGCTGGAGACTTGTTTGGAGGAATTTATGCGACCCGTGTGGCTAATTATCTTGATATACCTATACATGAAAATGATACGGAGTTGCTTCCCGCTTATTTGGATTATAATGCCATGGTTAGTCATCATTTTCTTGAGAGGAATGAACAATTCCTCCAGTATCGACTAATCTTTGACAGACGTCATGCTGTCCATATTACTCTCCTTGCTGCTGCCCTTTTTGATTATCTGGCAAAAAGAAGATATGTTATCACCAGGGAGGAGGCAAACGAGTACGAGAGGAGGATGGAGGCAGCCCGCTGCCAGGCTGCAGCTTAGGAGGCAATGGCTGCCGCATCTCCGTACGACCCCAGTTACAACTTCGGATATCAGCCAGGCTACCTATGGCCATAGACCAACTTAGGAAAAAAAGCCTAAGCTTGGGGAAGTACGTATTCCTCACCGACTTTACATTCATGTTCACACACTCATTCTAGTGTTGGTGCTCATACTCTTTCATTGTACTATACATGCTAGTTTATTTTATTGTCCTGCTTTCTTCTTGTGTGTTAGACAAACCTTAAGAAAAACCAAAAAAATAGTTAGTTTAATTTCCATGCCTATAGTAGTAATAATTAATAGAAAAACTCAAAAAGATTTCTCATTCTTCTTTTTGCTTTTTGGGAGCTTTCATGTGTAAATAGTTTTATTTCTTCTCTTTTCCTTTGGGGGTCGAGAGGAGAAGACTATCATGAAAACGTCTAAGTGGCTCTCATATGCATAATTGATTGACTTTGACCAAGCGCCCATATTACTTTGTCTTCTCTCTTGAAATGAATGCTTGCAGATTCCAGCTTTGTCCAATGCACGTGCACTACTATGATTATCCACACCATTCGGTCGTGCAAGTGAAAGGCAATGATGATGATACATGATGAAATGATTGGGATAAGATGAGCTGGTATGAACTTGACCTCTCTTGTTTTTGTAAATATGATTAGCTAATCATTCCTGATTCAGCCTATTATGAATAAACATGTTTGTGATGACAATTAGAGATTGTAGTTGCTTATGTCATGCTTAATTAGCTATGAGTTTATAATGGTTTACCTTGCGTGCCAACATGCTATTAAAATGGTTGTGATGTGGTTTGATAAGGTGGTATCCTCCTTTGAATAAATTGAGTGACTCAACTTGGCACATGTTCACACATGTAGTTGAAACAAAATCAATATAGCCTTCACGATATTTATGTTCATGTGGATTAAATCCTACTCATGCTTGCACTCAGTGTCTACTAATTTTAATGCATGTTCATAACTGTTGTCGCTCTCTTAGTTGGTCGCTTCCCAGTCTCTTTCTATCCTTCACTTGTACTAAGCGGGAATACTGCTTGTGCATCCAAACACCATAAACCCCCAAGTTATTCCATATGAGTCCACCATACCTTCCTATATGCGGTATCTACCTGCCTTTCCAAGTAATTTTGTATGTGCCAAACACCAAACCTTCAAATGAAATTCTGATTTATATGCTCGAACAGCTCATGTATCAACTAGGGCTGTCTGTATCTTCCATGTTAGGCGGGTTATTCTCAAGAGGAGTGGACTCCGCTCCTCATTCACGAGAAAATGGCTGGTCACCGGGATGCCCAGTCCCATGCTCATATCAAATCAAAATAATTAAACAAAACTCCCCCAGGATTGTTGTTAGTTGGAGGCACCTCTTGTTTCGGGCAAGCCATGGATTGATGCTTGTTGGTGGAGGGGGAGTATAAAACTTTACCATTCTGTTTGGGAACCGCCTATAATGTGTGTAGCATGGAAGATATCGAGATCTCATAGTTGTTATCTTGACAGTGAAAGTATACCACCCAAAATGTTATTATCTCTGTTTTCAAAATTGAGATCTGGCACCTCTACAAATCCCTGCTTCCCTCTGTGAAGGGCCTATCTATTTACTTTTATGTTGAGTCATCACCCTCTTATTAAAAGCACCCGCTGAAGAGCACCACTGTCATTTGCATGCATTACTATTAGTTTATATTGGGTATAACTATGACTGGATCTCTTTTACCATGAATTACAATGTTTAGTCAGTCCTTGATCTTTAAAGGTGCTCCACATTTATGTTTTGCAGTCTCAGAAAGGGCTAGCGAGATACCACCTTGTTATATCATATTATGATTGTTTTGAGAAAGTGTTGTCATCCGAGTTTTATTATTATTGCTCGCTAGTTGATTATGCCATTGATATGAGTAAACATGAGACCTAAGTGTTATTGTGAATGCGGTTAGCCATAATCTTTGCTGAAAACTTGAATGCTAGTTTTACATATTTACAACAACAAGAGCAAATAGAGTTTGTAAAAGTTTTTCTTTATCACTTTCAGTTTATCAACTAAATTGCTTGAGGACAAGCAAAGGTTTAAGCTTGGGGGAGTTGATACGTCTCTGTCGTATCTACTTTTCCAAACACTTTTGCCCTTGTTTTGGACTCTAACTTGCATGATTTGAATGGAACTAACCCGGACTGACGCTGTTTTCAGCAAAACTGCCATGGTGTTATTTTTGTGCACAAATAAAAGTTCTCGGAATGACCTGCAAATCCACGGAGCAACTTTTCAGAATTAATAAAAAATACCGGTGAAAGAATTAGCATCAGTGGGCCCACACCCTGGTCACGAGGGTGGGGGGCGCCCCCCCTCCCCTAGGGTGTGCCCCCCTGCCTCGTGGGCCCCCTGGACGTCCACCGATCTCAACTCCAACTCCATATATTTGCTTTCGGGGAGAAAAAAATAAGAAAAGAAGGATTCATTGCGTTTTACGATACGGAGCCGCCACCAAGCCCTAAAACCTCTCGGGAGGGCTGATCTAGAGTCCGTTCGGGGCTCCAGAGAGGGGAATCCGTCGCCGTCATCATCATCAGCCATCCTCCATCACCAATTTCATGATGCTCACCGCCGTGCGTGAGTAATTCCATCATAGGCTTGCTGGACGGTGATGGGTTGGATGAGATTTACCATGTAATCGAGTTAGTTTTGTTAGGGTTTAATCCCTAGTATCCACTATGTTCTGAGATTGATGTTGCTATGGCTTGACTATGCTTAATGCTTGTCACTAGGGCCCGAGTGCCATGATTTCAGATCTGAACCTATTATGTTTTCATGAATATATGTGAGCTCTTGATCCTATCTTACAAGTCTATAGTCACCTATTATGTGTTATGATCCGTTAACCCCGAAGTGACAATAATCAGGATACTTACCGGTGATGACCGTAGTTTGAGGAGTTCATGTATTCACTAAGTGCTAATGCTTTGGTCCAGTACTCTATTAAAAGGAGGCCTTAATATCCCTTAGTTTCCATTAGGACCCCGCTGTCGCGGGAGGGCAAGACAAAAGATTTTATGCAAGTTCTTTTCCATAAGCACGTATGACTATATTCGGAATACATGCCTACATTACATTGATGAACTGGAGCTAGTTCTGTGTCACCCTATGTTTTAACTATTACATGAGGAATCACATCCAACATAATTATCCAGCACCAATCCAATGCCTACGAGCTTTTCACATATTGTTCTTTGCTTAGTTACTTTGCCATTGCCACTGTTACAATTACTACAAAACTGTTACTGTTACTTTTTCTACTATTACTGTTACTTCCATACTACTTTGCTACTAAATACTTTGCTGTAGATACTAAGTTATCAAGGTGTGGTTGAATTGACAACTCAACTGCTAATACTTGAGAATATTCTTTGGCTCCCCTTGTGTCGAATTAATAAAGTTGGGTTGAATACTCTACCCTCGAAAACTGTTGCGATCCCCTATACTTGCGGGTTTTCAGCGGGCGAGGGCCGATGGGGACGAAAATCAAGACCATGGCACTATGTATAAGAAACAATCATACAAAGTAAGAAAATTATACATACCAACTATATAAATCATACAAAGTACAACATAAAAATTTGAATACCTAAGAATCACTATCGGTAATGACGTGCTCATCATCGTCATTAATAAATGCATCATCACCATCGGTAATGACGTGCTCATCATCATCATTAATAAGTGCATCATCATGTGGAAGGCCACCTTTACGTAATCATTCAAGCATTGAAAGGTCATCCGTAGTAGTAACTTCTTCTTCTTCCGGCTCTTCCTGTTCCGGCTCAGGGTCGGATTCACTACCGTTATCTACTTCAATGTTCTGGGGTGGAGTAGAGCGTTTCTTGAAACGTTTTTTGGCAAGACGTGTTTCTTGGAAGAATTCTCCTTCGTCATATGTGTCTTGGTTAATGTGACGTTCACAATCCTCTTCATTGGGGGGAGGTGGTCTAACACGTGGCGGCACTTCATAAACGACATCCCAACCACTGAGATTTGGATCACTTTGACAGGCCCACGGTAGATAGAAAACTTGGGTTGCCTGTTGAGCCGTAATATAGACATCGGGAACATCCAAATTGTTGCTTTGTTTGATTTCGACTAGCCCTATATGTTCATGAGTCCTTCTAGTCTCCCTGGGCTGGAACCAATAACATCTGAAGAGTACGATGTTTGGTGGGTTATCACCATAGAATTGAAGTTCATAAATTTCTTCAACTCTTCCATAATACTCGACACCTCCTTCGTCGATAGCAGAGACACAACAATTTGTAGACTTTCAGTCGGCCATAGATAGCTCTTTGCCATAGGTATGAAAGCGATACCCGTTGATGTCGTAATTGTCAAGTGATCGGACCTTATAGTCAAAACTATTAGCTACTTGTCTCAATTCGGCATCCATAATCTCTGAATTAGCCTACAAGTTTAATAAGAAAGGATTGTTGCATTAGTCACAAATTAGCCAAAGAAATGAAAGGGTGTAATGGAAATTACCATTTTTTTGAACCAAGAGATGAAACCGGGATATTCGCCTCCTTGCTTTGCCAGAAGCTCATACTCTTCAACGGAATCCTTTTGGATCACCGCTCCATACGAGAATATGGCAACGTATCAACTGCATCAAATATGCAGGAATAAGAGCAGTTCAAAGAAATTAGAAGTTGCAAAACAATGTAACAAGATCTTACTCGATGTACGGCCGCACTTCTGTTAGGTTGTTAAAGAGATACAGTGAAATGGTCCGCCATTCTTCAACATCCAACTATACTGCTTTCCAAGCACTGGATGGTGCGAGATTCCCTTTGAATAGGCTGAGGTTGGATTGACCCTTTATAGGCTCGTCAACATTGTACCGAGGCTTCAGATTATGCAAATGACGATTTTTAGCTTCGTAGTGTGCTGCCATGAAGTTTGACGCCTCCTCAAGGATGAATGCCTCGGCCATTAATACTTCTATTCTATGTTTATTTTTACATTTTGCTCAAAGCGTCTTCTGCATCCTCTCAGTTGAGTAGCACCAATGATTTTGCACGGCCCCCCCAATCGTGCCTCGGTCGGGAGATGCAAAATCAAGTGTTGCATTGGATTAAAGAAGCTTGGCGGAAAGATCATCTCTAACTTGCAGATCAACTCCAGCACCAACTATTCCATTTCTTCTAGGAGGCCAGGTGATAGTTCTTTTGCATAAAGAACATGGAATAAATAGCTCAGCTCTGCCAGTACTAGCCATTCATCCTCAGGGATGAAGCCACGCAACATCACCGGCATTATCCGCTCTATCAATATGTGCCAATCATTACTTTTTAGACCAAATATTTTCAATTTATCAAGACTCGCTCCCCTCTTTAGATTTGCTGCATACCCATCGGGGAACATCAACTGCATTTCACCCACAAAATAATTTGCTTCATAGCTGGCCTTCCAAGATTGAACCATGCCTTTGGCTTCTTCCAGTTCCGCTTTCCTTTCGGTTCTTGCATGTTTTGTAACGGTCTATCACAGAGCTCCTCTTGATCGTCTCTAGCCTTAGTATTATCCTTTGATTTCCCCTCTATGCCAAACAATGTACCAAAAATGGCTTCTGCGATATTCTTTTCAGTGTGCATCACGTCGATGTTGTGTGGGCAAAGGAGGTCTTTGAAGTAAGGAAGATCCCAGAAGCATGTCTTGTGAGTCCATGTGTGTTCCTTATTATACCCCTTGAAATACCCTGGATGCCCTGGATCTGGCTCGAGAGCATTTAACTGATCTAGGGTCTGTTGGCCTGTCAACGCAGGTGGTGCAGAGTATTTGACAACTCTACCTTTCATGAAGTTCCTCTTATCTTTCCTGAACTTATGGCGAGGATCTAGAAACTGTCTATGCAAGTCGAAGCAACTATACTTGTGCCCCGCCGTCAGCCAATGAAACTCAAGAGCTCCCTTGCATGTGGGGCACGGGAACCTTCCATGCACACACCAGCCAATGAATAGCGCATACGCTGGCAAGTCATGCGTCGAGTACATGTACCAGGCACGCATTATGAAGTTCTCTTTGCTAAAGGCATTGTATGTCTTGAACCCATTATCCCAAGCTTCTTGCAATTCGTCCTTAAGCGGCTGCACGTACACATTCATATTATTCCCCGGATAGTTGGACCCTCGAATTATCAACGTTAGGAAAATGTTCTTTCTTTGCATAATCTGCCCGGGGGGGATTGAGTGGAATGACAAACACAGGCCAACAACTGTATGGGGCTACCATCTGACCAAACACACTGAACCCATCTGTGCTGATGACGACTCGAGGATACCTTGGATCTGCCGTTTTTTCCTTATGTAATGCATCGAAGCGCTTCCACGCTTCACCATCCGATGTGTGCACCATCATCACATTCCCATCTGCATCTAGTTCGGTTCTTTTGCCCGTTTTGTGCCATGTCATCTATCTGGTCGTCTCTTCGACCATGAAAAGACGTTGAATTCTTGGTACGATTGGCATATACCGAAGAACATTAATGGGTATTTTGGTCTGCGTCTTCTCACCCATACTGTTGTCTACCACAACATACCTGGAAGAATTGCAAATCGGACAATAGTTCAAGTCCTCATACTGAAGCCTAAATAAGACACATCCTTTCTCATAGGCATGTATCTTCTCATAGGGCATCTTAAGAGCACAGAGGATTTTGTCTGACTGGTACAGGTTTGGAGGTAGCACATGGCCTATGGGTAGAAATCGTCTGAAAGCTGTCATCATCGCGTCGTAGCATTCTCTGCCCAAGTTGAATTGAGCCTTCAAAGCCATTATTTGTGAGATGGCATCCAGCTGACAAAGCTCAGTGTGCTCGTGGAGAGGATGTTTTGAGGACTCCAACATTTCAGTGAAGGCCTTTGCAGATTCCTCCATCTCCTCGTCCGAGTCCCGAGCATCGTCAAAGCCTTGCACCATGACTGCGGTCCCGGTACCAGGCTCGTCGGTGCAACGACGAACCACCTCGGCTCTGGCACGTTGGGCAGACTCACCATGTAATGTCCAGACCATGTAACCAGGCGTAAAACCAAACTTCTACAGGTGGTCCGCGTTGAACACTAGATCCATATCCCACAAGTAAAGCCGGCGCCCAGCGTCCCGCAACAATAGTTCTGGTGGCTGATGACGTTCAAACACCTTGGCGAATTTGTCTGGCAGCCTCTGCGATGAGGATTAAGGCCAAGTTTTGAAATTTCAAACAATCAAACCGACTTGAGTTAGTTTGGGTGTTTCAAGATTCAACACTTAGCTTTCAATCGTCATCTCTAAGGCTGCCAGACAAATTCGCAATGGTGTTCGACCGCCATTGACGCCGAGAACTGTTGCTGCTGGACGCAGGACCCCTGTGTCACTTGTGGGACGTGGATATAGTCTTCGACACCGATGGCCACATGTACGTCGCACTAACGATACTTGCTATTTAGGGTACCATCGACACCGAGGAACCCTCTTTTTCTTCTTCTTCTTGTTCTTCTTCTTCTTCTTTCTCTTTTTTCCTTCTCTTCTTCTTCTTCTTCTTCTTCTCTTTCTTCTTCTTCTTCTTCTTCTTCTTCTTCTTCTTCTTCTTCTTCTTCTTCTTCTTCTTCTTCTTCTTCTTCTTCTTCTTCTTCTTCTTCTTCTTCTTCTTCTTCTTCTTCTTCTTCTTCTTCTTCTTCTTCTTCTTCTTCTTCTTCCTCTTCTTAAACCTAGCACTAACCTAATTAAAACAAAACAGGAAAAAACTACACCTAAACCTAGCATTAACCTAAACCTAAAAAC
>NC_041387.1:638410653-638448993 GCF_002162155.2 Triticum dicoccoides
GGCGCGGCGGGGCGACGGGGCGCGGCGGGGCAGCAGGGCGTGGCAGGGCGGCGGGGCGACAGGGCAGGGATGGCCGCCGGCGGCGACAGAGGAGAGGCGGGCGCACGGGAGGGAGAGAGAGAATGAGAGAGGGGGGAGACGGCTTGGCCCGTTAAGTGGGCCTTCTTTACCGTCTGTTAGCAGACGGCAACGAGGGCCGCTGTTAGGGCTGGCCCATGTCACCTCTTTGTCGTCCGCAAGCAGACGGCAAAGGACTAACATTGCCGTCGGCCAGCAGACGGCAAAGTAATCACCTCTTTTGCCGTCCGCTAGCTGATGGCAAGGAATCTGACCTAGCCACGCCATGCCCTGTGGGGCCGACCTGGCTCTTTGTCGTCTGTCTTCTAGCTTTTTGCCATCAGCTGGCCGACGGCAAAGAAGCAGCTGACGACAAATAGCATTTTTGCCATCTGTTCTTTCTTTGTCGTCCGCTTCATGGAAGCGGATGGCAAAGAGCCTCTTTGCCGTTAGCTGGCCGATGGCAAAGACGTGGCAGACGGCAAAATGCCAGATTCCAGTAGTGCTAGCAAATAGTATTGCAGGAGGTGAATAATACTCATAAGAATAAGCAGAAAAGTTATTGGTCTTATGAACATAGCGGTTTGACGAAACACACTCATATTCAAAAGTCTGAGTATGGTTTCCCTGCAAAACATTGGTGTTAGGGTAACTCTGGTGAGTCCTTTGTCTGTATGAAGCCTTTGGACCATATGAAGACTTTGGTCTAGGATTTGTCTTCTTCCCCGGTGGTGTCATGATGACATTCACGGGAAGACTTTGAAGAAAACTTTTGGGTACCCAGATCTTCTTAAGAGGTGGTCCATTCCTGCAATTAGTACCAATATACCTGGCAAACACTTCACCATTTTGATTCCTGAACAATTTATAGTTTGCATCAAAGGATTCATCAATGATAATCGGGTTAGCACAAGAGAATCCAGATAAGGTAGATGGATCCACTAAAGGTCCCTTTGCAGCAACCCATGTAGTTTTGGGGTACTGCTCAGGCATCCAGTAAGAACCATCAACATCCATTTTCCTCTCGAACTCAACACCCTCTTTCCTAGAGTTTCAGTTCAGAATCTGTTTTTTGAGGACATCACATAGTGTCTGATGCCCTTTAAGACTTTTGTACATTCCTGTCTCAAGCAATGTCTTCAACCTGGCATTCTCATCATCAATAGGAGTGGTATCCTTAGCAGAGGGGTTAGTTATCACATTATCAGTTGAAGATATTGCAACAGTAGCAGCATTTGAACATTCAGCAACAGAGACAGCATTATCACGCTCAAGACATTTTAGACATGGCAGTTCAAATCCTTCCTGAGCGGAACTGATCTGTTGAGCATGACTGACTCGTTCTCCTCTTGAAGATCTTCATGAGCCGATCTGAATTTCTCAAGCTCTTGCTTCCTTTGAAGACTAGTTAATTGTCCGTGCGTTGCAATGGGAATATCCATATTCTAGTCGCTCCATACTAATTGTGTCTAATAACTCTATTTTCATGCACATCAGACTGTGCTCTCCGCAGTTTGCTGCTTCCCATGAATGATTTTCATAGGACATCTAGGCAGGCATTGTTAAAGAAATGGATAGTACTACATAGAAAACACCAAACATGTAGTCGAAGGAGTGCTTGGAACATAAAGGCAAACCAGACAAACAGAGAGTATAACGCATTAGTAGTAGTTAAAACACAACCTAATTTGGTTTCCCTCGGTAACGAATTATTGACCCTAGAACCGCCGGTTCAACAAAAAATTCCTCATTTCGAAGTTAAATTCCTCTGATGTGAAGGGAGCTGCTTCTTAGATTCTCTATCCCAGATTCAAATAAGAATTCCTCTGAACAACAAAACCTTTCGCTGATTCTATCACATGAAGCAATGAGTTGTACTTCTGCATTGGAGGAGCACAATCGCATGTGTTTAGCACATTAGTATTTGAAATCAATATTTTAGCACATCAATATTTGAAATCAACATGTTTAGTGATCTTCTCACTTAACATCCCAATTCAGAATTGAGAATCTAGACCAACCAGCTGATGTAGTGAAGGATATCCCTTGTAACGATGCAATTCCATTCGCATTAGTACAGAGATGCTGCGTGCATAATAAAGTAAAGTTATTGTTAGTTCATGTAATACATACAAAGTAACTACAAATGGCACTCAGGAAGGCCTAGCTATATTCGATGAGAAGGTTCTCCAAACTAATGATAAAATTGCCTGCATTTATTCAAACCCTGCTGAAAGGCCAACCCTCAATTACCAAAAGTATAGAATAAGTGAGATAACATATCACAAAATTGGCCATAGATAAATGCTTACCAATGTTATATTGTAAAATTATTTTTCTTTAGATTTACAACTTCTTCTGGCTTCCCGGTGAACCTACAATTTTTTTGTAAAATGGGTAAACATAAAACATTTGGAAATTATTGATGCCTGATAGGAATCAAATATCTAGAGGGGATAAATGAGATTCTTTTTGCAAAAGAGTTGAACTGTAATATTCCATTTCATAGGTGGCCATAAGCACACATATTCCTTAAACTAATAGACAACTATTCACAACCCGAAAAACATTCTAAGTTACAAATTTTGTTCTAATGCTTGTGCCTCGCAACACTGAAAAAGTATTCAACACTATTATGTCATTTACTGAGGGGGGACTAAACTTCCAAAATACCAGATAATGCACCCAAATTTGATTTGGCCGCGTCTGCACTGGTTCCACTTCGAATGCTCGGTATCGTCTCTGACCATGGTAGGGCAACCCACAACGCGGTACGTTTGGCGACTGTATGACACAATGAGCGTCAGATAGGATTTGCCTCGCCACAAAACTAAACTAATTAAGATAAACTGATATATAACTTGTTCAAAATATTTCCAACAATTATGTAGGTTCACGTAGGTATATGAGTGTAAAGTCATGAATAGTGACTCAGAAAAAGAACAACACAATTTCCCATGGGATTGTACACATACGTACCTTGCACAATATCAAATTTTGCTTGTAGAGATTAAAAACTGACATGTGAACTCACAAGAGTTTTGGATAACACATCATCAATGATATGGAAGGCACATGTTGAAGCGATGAAAATCTATATAGAAGTAACACTGCGCTCACTATCAGGCGTATATCTTGTGTCAATTAGCAGTTTCAAGCAAAAATATTCTGCTAGTGGATGAGACAAAGACAATACTGCATGCCCTTTCTTGCTCCATTGATCTCAGACAACTACACAAGTGTACATATATTATTTGTTGTAAAAGGTATTATTCAGATTAAATTCAGTACACAGTAATATAGAACAAAGAGGAAAAGCTTGTCTTTCTTCCTTGAGAATATAACTTGAGGACTTCTCCATATAAGAAGACATGAAGCAACACTTGATCATGCTATTCTATTTTCCTTGCACCAAATCCACAAGTACAAAATCTGAAACATATCTCAATGAAAGAAACAGTCTGGACATTGAATAAAAAGTCTTGTAACTACCCGAGGGGGTGGAGTTCAGTGAATTTCACGAATGCTAAACCTACACTTCATGAGGTACTTTGCAGATCCGCAACAGATTCATTTCTAAACATGTTTAGGAAAAAACATAAATTCAACCACAGATTTGCACGGATTTGAGATACATCTACACTCCAAAAATTTGACCAACTTCTTGGGTGAAAACAGATAACTTATGGAGGTATGATCGTGGATCAGAACAAACACAATGGCTCAAGGCAGTTGGCACCGACACCGCCACTGGAAGAAATCATCCACGCCAGCACAAGACCTGGGCACAGTCATGGTGGTCCTGCCGGAAGAAAGAGCGTCAGTTAGAGATGGAGAACCAGAGTCAGCATTAAAGGGAACGACCCCAACAACCATAAAGGGAAAACAAAATAACTTACAATATAAAACAAACCTGGACATTGTAGCAATCGCCTCAATCTTCTTCGTACGTCTCCGACGGCACGACAAGCACACAAGGGGAGGGAGTGGCGAGAGGTGGGGCGCTCTCCCAACTCAAGTCTGGAGGTCACCGGGGAAGAGAGAGGAGGGGCCGGCAGCGTGGAAACTGGGGGGAGGTTCTCGAAGGCTCTGTTTCTTTCGCGAGAGAAGCAGAAAGAAGAACGACCGCCAGGATGTTCGATGTGTAGAAGAAGTGGCTCGAGGACGACCAGTATCAATCTGAGCCTTACAGTCCAGATCGAGCGGTGTAGATAGCATGATGGCAGGCACACCATCACCACAAACTCGATCTTTTATAGGAGTAGAGATAATCATAGGAGAGCTTTTCATGAGAAGTTGAGAGCGGTTCATGACGACTTTCAAGTTTCTCGTACTTAACATGAAGATTTTTAATGTTTTCAATTAAGGATTGAGTTCCGGTTATTTCCGCACCCAACAGGTCATCGCTTTTGTCTAACAACTTTTTAATATGTTCCATAGCATTCTGTTGTTCAGTTGCAATTTTAGCAAGTGTTTTGTAGCTAGGTTTAGATTCACATTCAGAGTCATCTTCACTTGATGTTTGAATGTAAGCATCGCGTGAGTTTACCTTGGCACCATGTGCCATGAAGCGGTAGGTGGGAGCAGAGTCATCCTCATCCTTGGCATCAACGTTGGTGATGAGGCCATTGTCTTCAGTGTTGAAGATGGACTTGGCGACATACGCTAAAGCTAGAGCCAAACTTGCTAATCCAGAATCTGAGTCCTCTTCAGACTCCACCTCTGCCTCCTCAGATGTAGACTCCTCCTCTGAATCTATCTCCTTGCCAACAAACGCACGAGCATTGCTTGATGAGCTCTTCTTGTGTGATGAAGACTTCGATGAAGACTTGGAAGAAGACTTTGAGGATTTCTTCTTCTTCTTCTTGTCATCAGAATCATATTCCTTGCTCTTCTTCTTCTTTTTTGTCTCATTGTCCCACTGTGGACACTCAGAGATGTAGTGACCAGGTTTCTTGCACTTGTGGCATGTTCCTCTTCTTGTGATCACGATAGGAGGCTTCATCATTTATAGAGTTGGATCTTGAGGACTTTGTGAAGTCTTTCTGCTTGGTGAACTTCTTCAACTTCTTCACAAGCATAACAAGCTCCTTTCCGATATCTTCAGGATCCCCAGAACTGCAGTCAGATTCTTCTTCAGATGAAGAAACAACCTTTGCCTTCAAAGTGCGAGTACGTCCATGGTTGGGACCATAGATATCTCTTTTCTCAGATAGTTGGAACTCATGTGTGTTGAGCCTCTCAAGTATGTCAGACGGATCAAGAGTCTTGAAGTCAGGGCGCTCTTGAATCATCAGGGCCAGGGTGTCAAATGAGCTGTCAAGTGATCTCAGAAGTGTCTTGACGATTTCATGCTTGGTGATCTCAGTGGCGCCGAGGGCACGAAGCTCATTTGTGATATCATTGAGGCAATCAAATGTGAGCTGGACATTCTCATTGTCATTTCTCTTGAAGCAGTTGAAGAGATTGCAAAGAACACTGATCCTTGAATCTCTTTGGGTGGAGATGCCTTCATTGACCTTGGAGAGCCAGTCCCAGACTAGCTTCGCAGTTTCCAGAGCACTCACATGACCATACTGTCCTTTGGTCAGATGACCAGATATGATGTTCTTGGCACTTGAGTCCAATTGAATGAACTTCTTGACATCAGCAGGAGTAACACCTTCACCGGCCTTGGGAAGGCCATTCTTGACGACATACTAGAGGTCGATGTCAATGGCTTCAAGATGCATACGCATCTTATTCTTCCAGTAGGGGTCATCAGTGCCATCGAAGGCAGGGCACGCAATGGAGACCTTGATTATCCTTGCAGTCGACATAGCTAAACTCCAGGTGGTTAAACCGAATCACACGGAACAAGGGGCACCTTGCTCTGATACCAATTGAAAGTGCTAGTATTTGACTAGAGGGGGGGGGTGAATAGGTGATTTTTATGGAAGTCTTCAAAACACAAATGCTTTGAAGACAAACAATAGAAATGAACCTATTGATATGCAACGTAAGGTAGACTACACTAGACAAGCCATAGTCAAGTAAGCAAAGAAGTGAAAGCACGAAGACTATCACCAGCTAGGCAGTAAAGATCAGGATGGAAGATAGTATGAAGCCAAATAGTAAACAGTCTTCGCACCGAGAAGTCAATCAGATCAAACAAATGGCAATGACTTCATGAAGACAAACTGTAAGTAAAGAGAGGTGAAAGATGTAACCAGTTTCTCATAGAGGACAAGGATTTGTTGGACCAGTTCCAGTTGTTGTGACAATTGTACGTCCGGTTAGGGAGGCTGAGATTCAACTCATAAGACTGCGTCTTCACCTTATTCCCCTTGAGCTAAGAACACTTAGTCCTCGCCCAATCACTCTGGTAAGTCTTCAAGGGAGACTTTCAAACCTTCACAGACTTTGTTCACCGGCAATCCACAATGACTCTTGGATGCTCAAAACGCGATGCCTAACCGGTTGGAGGATTCACAGTCCTCAAGTGTAATAAGTCTTTAGGTCACGTGGACAGAAAGACTTCAGTGATGCCTAACACTCTTTGGATCTGGGTGTTTTGGGCTTTGTCCTCGCAAGGATTACTCTCTCGAATGCTTTGGAGGTTGGTTGCTCTTAAACCACAAAAGCCATGCACTAACTCTGAGCAGCCACCAATTTATGGTGTAGGGGGTGGGCTATTTATAGCCAGGAGGCAACCCGACCAGATTTGTCCAAAATGACTCTGGGTCACTAAGGAACTGACACGTGTCCAACGGTCAGATTTCAAACACACGCGACAGCTTGACTTGGGCTACAAGTAAAGCTGACTCATCCAGGTCTGGATAAGATTTGCTCTTATTGTCTTCGCTCGAAGACATAGGATTTGGTTGAGCATCACTTCAGTCACTCTGACTTTGTTCGCTTGGACCCTACTTAACAGTACGGTGGTTCCTATGACTCAACAAATAAGAAAAGGAAACTACAAAACAACTATCTCTTCGCCCTCCATAGTCTTCATGCAATGTCTTCTCATGTATAGTGTTCAATGTGAATATCTTCACATACCACCATTGTCTTCACTGCCTTCACACATTTTTAGGGGTCATCTCTGGTAGGTAAACCGAATCAATATGGGCCTACTACCTGTGTTATCCTGCAATTCTCACAAACACATTAGTCCCTCAACCAAGTTTGTCGTCAATACTCCAAAACCAACTAGGGGTGGCACTAGATGCACTTAGAGGGGCAATGACTTGTTTTGGACCAAGCAACAAAATCTCATCTTTCTAGATGTGATCAAGGCCAAGCAAAACTTCTACGTACTCGTCCAGTGGATTGACATGGACCATCTGAGGAAGAACCAAGAATGTTTTGGTGAACCTCTGGATTTGTTGGAGCAGTTTGGTATTGAGGAGCTCCTCACGTTTCACCTGGACTTGGACCCGGAGATTGTGGCTCAGTTCTTTGCCTTTGTCCAGTTCCACACGGATGTGAAGCGCACCATGACTTGGATGACTAATGGAAAGAGGATGTCTGCTGAGTGGAAGGAGTTCATGGATCTGCTGCATGTTCGTGATGAGGGGCTAGATGTGCCCGTGGGTGTCCGCCCGCATGCAACGCAGAGTCTGCCAACAAGAACAAGCTTCAACCCTACCTTGTTGAGAAGTCTTTACCCAGTGGCAAGAGTGCTTATGTGCTAGACCCGTTTCTTGACATCATGCACCGGATCTTCCGCAACTCTCTGTTTCCTCGCATAGGCGACAAGGACAAGGTGCATTCCTATCTTGTGGACATGATGCTTATTTGTGAGGACGCGCGTTGTGAGCAACCTGGACCACTTGATGTCTCGCATATCATGTGGTGTGAGCTTTAGTTTGTGGTGTTCCATCGCAAGGTTCTTATCTATGGACCTTATTTGCACCTCTTGATTTCGAAGACTTGGGAGAAGCTCTTTCTAGGTGAAGAGTTTCATGCTCCCAATTGGATTTGCCATGAGCCCATTCGGCTGTGCCAGAAGAACAAGTGGGCCAACACCACTACCCGGGCTGAGGCAGAAGTGGCCCGCATGGATGTTGATGATGATGAGATTGAGGAGGAGGAGGCAGAGGACAGTTCCGAGGGATATGCACCTCCCTCTGCTAAGCCATCTTGGGCTAAGAAGTTCAAGGCCAAGGTGAAGGCTTTGTTTTGCATGCAGGCCGAGGGGCAATACAAGGCTCATGTTGCTCAGAAGGAGAGTCGCCAGCGCGACAAGCGGATTTTGAGGAAGCTTGGCGAGCACGTCTCGAGCGGGTCTGAGACGAACATCACTCCTGAGGCTGCTTGGATGTCGAAGCAGGGCTACCAGTGGGCTGAGTCGAATGAGGAGACCGTTCGGTGATCACTTTAGTGGGAGCTACCACATGTGTCTTAGGTGTCCTCTCTGCCCTTTTGGTGCCTCGATGCCAAAGGGGAGAGACTGTAGGATTTGCGTGTCTTTGCTTTGTCTTGCTTTCGTTGGACCTTCTTCGCTTGCTTTGGTTTGTGTTAGTTGTGTGTGAGTCCAAAGACCTATCCTATCATATGGTGTAAGACACATGCACTCACTCTTATCTTCATATTGTCTAGTATGATTAGTCACTAGTATAAAAAGGGTCTAATGTGCAGCTCATTAGTCCCGGTTTGAAATTGAGCTGGCACTAATGTGACCATTAGTGCCGGTTCCAACGGCTAAGCGGGCCGCTCTCAGTAGTACCGGTTCATGGCGAACCTTTAGCACCGGTTCATACCACGAACTTATACTAAAGAGCGTGGCGGCAGGATGTTGTCAGACTGGGGCCCGTCTAGCACCTTTAGTACCAGTTCGTGCCACGAACCGATAATACAGGTCATCCTACATATAAACCCTTTGTCCAGCTTGCTCTGTTCTCCCCCTTCCCCTCTCCTCTCTGTTCTTCCTCTCTTCCCCTTGAGCTCATCACACATTTTGCCCAAATTTTGTCAAGATTTGAAGGCCCCCATCCATTCAAGTGATCACAAAGGTTAGCAACTTTGTCCTTTCATATCTCATTGCTAGATTAGCTCTTGCAATGCTTTATATAGTGATTAATTTGTGGGTTCTAGTAATTTGGGAGGAATTATATGTGGTAGTTTATTTGATTTATATGCAATTTGAGTTTAAAATAACTCTTAGTTTGCATATGTAGGTGTGGTTTACTTAGTGCCTTCCCATCTCCGTCGTAACCACCGTTAATCGTCTGCACCGACCCGTCGCCGGCACCACCTTGTGGTGAACCTCTTGTTCTTATCTTTCTTATATAAAAAAATCATGTTTGTGTGATTTAGATATATAGTTAATTGTATAATTATCTTACCCGTACGTTGTTTGTTATACATAGTGCCATGGTTTTGATATCTGTCCCGGTTGGCCCTCGTCCGTGTTATGATTCGGATGTGGTATATTCTCTTTTAAAACTATTTGTTGCATTTCGTGTTTATGACAAATTATGCCCATCAAGTTGACATAGATATTTTTATCTAGGAGGTATGTGAACCGGAAATTCCAACCAACCCTATTGTCGAGAGGTTAAATTTAGTTGAAAGAGAAAATGAGTATTTGAAAGAAAATTGAAAAGAATTGAGGGGGAGAAGATGGAATTGGAGTTGCATGTTGCCGATGTCGTCGATGATCACAAGATCAAGATGGACAAAATGTGCTTGAATATTAGAAAGATTAGAAAATATACCATTGATAGTGAGGCTTGGTATCATTATGATGTTGGATCAATTGTTACCTTAGTTGCGATATTGATCGCATTTGTTGTTGCATTTAAATGCTTTAGCTAGAGAGTTATTTGTATGTTGCATTTAAGTGTTGTATGAACTTTATGTATGAACTTGTATTAATTTGGTCTATTCGGTGGTGTGTAATGAAGATGCGCCGACAATGGATGTACGATGACCGATGCTCTCTCCAGTTCGTTGATGGTGTGCATACTTTTCTAATTGCAGCTCAGGCAAACAAGCGGGCGGATGGTTTTATGCCTTGTCCATGTGCTGGCTTTAAGAATGATCACAATTACTCTAACTCAAGAACCATTCACGTCCACCTGTTTGAGTCCGGTTTCATGCCCCACTATAATGTTTAGACCAGGCACGGAGAAAGAGGGGTTTTGATGGAAGACAATGAAGAAGAAGAGGACGACTATAGCTATCCTGGCCATAGGTTCCCTGAATACGATGATACAACAATGGGGGAAGAAGCTGAGCCGGCAATGTGGGAAGAAGCTGAAGAAGAGGCATCAGATGAGCCCACTAATGATCTCGGTCAGGCCATTTCCGATGCAAAGAGAAACTGCGCAAGTGAAAAGGAGAAGAAGAAGTTGCAGTGCATGTTAGAGGATCACAAGAAATTGTTGTACCCTAATTGCGAAGGTGACAAGAAAAAGCTGGGCACCACACTGGAATTGCTGCAATGGAAGGCAGAGAATGGTCTATCTGACAAGGGATTTGGAAAGTTGCTGGTAATGATAAAGAATATGCTTCCAAAGGACAATTAATTGCCCGAGAGTATGTATGAAGCAAAGAAGGTTGTCTTCCCTCTAGGGTTAGAGGTGCAGAAGATACATGCATGCCCGAATGACTGCATCCTCTACCCGCGATGAGTACGAGGATTTGAACGCGTGCCCGGTATGCGGTGCATTGCACTATAAGATCAGCCGCGATGACCCTGGTGATGTCGAGCGTGATCGCCCCAGGAAGAAGATTCCTGCCAAGGTGATGTGGTATGCTCCTATAATACCACGGTTGAAACGTTTGTTCCAAAACAAAGAGCATGCCAAGGCGATGCGTTGGCACGGATAAGACCGTAAGAAAGACAGAAAGTTGAGAGTACCCACTGACGGGTCGCAGTGGAGAAAAATCGAGAGAAAGTACATGGAGGAGTTTGCTGGTGACCCAAGGAACGTATGGTTTGGTCTAAGCGCAGATGGCATTAATCATTTTGGGGAGCAGAGGAGCAACCATAGCTCGTGGCCTGTGACTCTATGTTTGTATAACCTTCCTCCTTGGTTGTGCATGAAGCGAAAGTTCATTATGATGCCAGTGCTCATCCAAGGCCCTAAGAAAACCGGCAATGACATTGATGTGTACCTAAGGCCATTAGTTGAAGAACTATTACAGTTGTGGAATGGAAAAGGTGTACATGCATGGGATGAGCACAAACAGGAAGAATTTGACCTAAAGGCGTTGTTGTTCGTGACCATCAACGATTGGCCTGCTCTCAGTAACCTTTTAGGACAGACAAACAAGAAATACCGCGGATGCACGCACTGTTTGGATGATACCGACAGTATATATTTGGATAGTTTTAGGAAGAATGTGTACCTGGGACATCGTCAATTTCTTCCAAGCAGGCATCCCGTAAGAAAGAAAGGCAAGCATTTCAAAGGTGAGGCGGATCACCGGACGAAGCCTCGCCACCGTACTGGTGCTGATGTACATGATATGGTCAAGGATTTGAAGGTAATCTTTGGAAAGGGTCCTAGCGAACAACCTGTTCTGAAGGATGCTTATGGACGCGCACCCATGTGGAAGAAGATATCTATATTTTGGGACCTGCCCTATTGGAAAGACCTAGAGGTGCGCTCCGCAATCGACGTGATGCATGTGATGAAGAATCTTTGCGTGACCATGCTTGGCTTCTTGGGCGTGTATGGGAAGACAAAAGATACACCGGAGGCACGGGAGGACCAGCAACATATGCACGGAAAAGACGACATACATCAGGGTCATGCCAGCTATGCTCTTACCAAAGAAGAGAAGGAAATCTTCTTTGAATGCATGCTCAGTATGAAGGTACCATCTGGCTTCTCATCAAATATAAAGGGAATACTAAATATGGCAGAGAAAAAGTTTCAGAACTTAAAGTCTCATGACAGCCACATGATTAAGTTGCAACTACTTCCGGTTGCATTGAGGGGGCTTCTACCGGAAAACATTCGATTAGCCATTGTGAAGCTATGTGCATTCCTCAATGCAATCTCTCAGAAGGTAATTGATCCAGAAATCATACCAAGGTTACAGAATGATTTGGTGCAATGTCTTGTCAGTTTCGAGTTGGTGTTCCCACCATCCTTCTTCAACATCATGATGCACATCCTAGTTCACCTATGTGAAGAGATTAATGTTTTGGGTCCTGTATTTCTACACAATATGTTCCCCTTTGAGAGGTTCATGGGAGTCTTGAAGAAATATGTTCATAACCGTGCTAGGCCAGAAGGAAGCATCTCGAAGGGCCATGAAAATGAGGAGGTCATTGAGTTTTGCATTGACTTTATTCCTGGCGTTAAGGAGATTGGTGTTCCTGAATCGTGGCATAAGGGAAGACTAGATGGAAAAGGCACGGTAGGAGGGGATCAAATAATACGTATGGACGGGCATTCCCTCACTGAAGCACACTACACAGTTCTACAGAATTCCGCCTTGGTGGCTCCGTATATGGAGGAACACAAGAATTTTCTACACTCCAAACACCCGGAGCAGTCTGATGACTGGATTACACGTGAACAAACGGGGACTTTCGCCGGTTGGTTACAGACACGTGCCATGCATGATGGCGATATTGAAGTTGACATGTACTTGCTGTCCCATTTACCATCTTCGAATATAATGACTTCCAAAAGGTACGAGATAAATGGGAATACATTTTACACGATCACCCAAGATAAGAAGAGCACCAACCAAAACAGTGGTGTCCGCTTTGATGCAACAACCAACATGGGAAAGGAAACATATTATGGTTACATAGAGGACATATGGGAACTTAACTATGGAGGTGGTTTGAAGGTCCCTTTGTTTCTGTGCAAATGGGTCAATATGACACGAGGCGGGGTAACGGAAGACCCGCTGTACGAAATGACAACAGTGGATCTCAACAATCTTGCGTATGCAGACGAACCATTTGTCCTAGCCAATGATGTGGCGCAGGTTTTCTATGTGAAAGACATGTCTACCAGGCCGAGAAAAAGAAAAGATAAGGAAGCGAATACATCATACGATGAGCCAAAGCGCCACATAGTTCTTTCAAGGAAAAGAAACATCGTGGGAGTGGATGACAAGACAAACATGTCAGAAGATTATGAAAAGTTTGATGAAATTGCTCCATTCACAGTGAATATTGATCCGAGCATCCAGTTAAATGATGAAGATTGTCCATGGTCACGGCGCAAAGGGACACACGCGGAGAAAAAGTTTCACACCCAAAGATCCCACTCTGGGATGTGATAGGCTTCACCGTCATCACTTTCTTCTGTAGTGACTTTCCGGACTTATATATTTGGAAAGTGCCGCTTCGGACAAACCGGAGGGAATCTTTGTAATAGTTAGGGTACTTATGTGTTTTGGCATTTGAAACACAAAGAAATTTTATGTGCAAAAACTATGCACTTCGTCTACAAATTAGTTCGTCAAATAATTCAAATTGAAACTATTCAAATTTGAAAACTACTGGCACTAACAGAAAGTTTGTAATTTTTTGTACCTAAAGAAAAAATATTCAGAAATAAATAAATGAAAATAAATAAATTAGAAAAGAAAAAAACTATTTTTTTTGGAGATAAAAACTAAAAAAAAGCCCACCTACTGGGCCACAGCGGCCTGCATACGACTAGTAACCCAACTTGTAGTTTGGCCAGGATGCAGGCCTGCAAGGACCAGTAGGCCCACAGGGCAGAGCAGCAGAGTTAGGCCCAGAAGCTTGTTATAGAGAGGAGTTCGAGAGAGTAGCCGTGCCAGGGCTTTTAAATAGGTGCGGGCGCCCCTCGGCTAGCGAGGTGGGACTAAACTTGCCTGCACCGCACCTATGCAAGCGCACCCCCTTTAGTACCAGGTGGTGGCTCCAACCGGCACTAAAGTGGTGATCTTTAGTACCGGTTGGAGCCACCACCCGGTACTAAAAGGTGTGCACTTCCCGCCGCTTTGCCTGGCCAAAGCGGCCCTTTAGTACCGGTTGGTGGCACCAACCGGTACTAAAGGTTCCTTCTATATAAGCAGCACTTACGAATTTCATCAGTTTCATTCTCCCTCTGCTTCTTCCCCTCTGCCCCGTCGCCGCCGCCCCTCGTCACCGCCCCCGTCGCCGTCCCCGTCGCCGTCCGTCGCCGTCGCCGCCGCCCCTCATCACCGCCCCCGTCGCCGTCTGATACGTCCATTTTGCATCATGCTTTTATATTGATAATTATTGCATTATGGACTGTTATTACACGTTATGTCACAATACTTATGGCTATTCTCTCTTATTTTTCAAGGTTTACATGAAGAGGGAGAATGTCGGCAGCTGGGATTCTGGGCTTGAAAAGGAGCAAATATTAGAGACCTATTCTGCGCAGCTCCAAAAGTCCCGAAACTCCATGAAATTCATTTTTGGAATTAATAAAAAAATATTGGCGAAGGAATCAACGTCAAGGGGCCCACACCCTGTTCACGAGGGTGGGGGGCGTGCCCACCCCCCTAGGGCGCGCCCCCTTCCTCGTGAGCCCCCTGACAGGCCTTCGGTGCCCATCTTCTGCTATATGAAGTCTTTTACCCTGGAAAAAAATCATAAGCAAGTTTACAGGATGAAACTCCGCTGCCACGAGGCGGAACCTTGGCAGAACCAATCTAGGGCTCCGGCGGAGCTGTTCTGCCGGGGAAACTTCCCTCCGGGAGGGGGAAATCATCACCATCATCATCACCAATGATCCTCTCATCGGGAGGGGGTCCATCTCCATCAACGTCTTCACCAGCACCATCTCCTCTCAAATCCTAGTTCATCTCTTGTATCCAATCTTTGTACCAAAACCTCATATTGGTACCTGTGGGTTGATAGTAGTGTTGATTACTCCTTGTAGTTGATGCTAGTTCGTTTATTTGGTGGATGATCATATGTTCATATCCTTAATGCATATCAGTACCCCTCTGATTATGAACATGAATATGATTTGTGAGTTGTACTTTTGTTCCTAAGTACATGGGAGAATTCTTGCTATAAGTAGTCATGTGAATTTGGTATTCGTTCGATATTTTGATAAGATGTATGTTGTCTATCCTCTAGTGGTGTTATGTGAACGTCGACTACATGACACTTCACCATTGTTTGGGCCTAGAGTAAGGCATTGGGAAGTAATAAGTAGATGATGGGTTGCTAGAGTGATAGAAGCTTAAACCCTAGTTTATGCGTTGCTTCGTAAGGGGCTGATTTGGATCCACATGTTTCATGCTATGGTTAGGTTCACCTTAATACTTCTTTTGTAGTTGCGGATGCTTGCAATAGGGGTTAATCATAAGTTGGATGCTTGTCCAAGAAAGGGCAGTACCCAAGCACCAGTCCACCCACATATCAAATTATCAAAGTAACGAACGCGAATCATATGAGCGTGATGAAAACTAGCTTGACGATAATTCCCATGTGTCCTCGGGAGCGCTTTTCTCATATAAGAACTTGTCCAGGCTTGTCCTTTGCTACAAAAAGGATTGGGCTACCTTGCTGCACCTTATTTACTTTCATTGCTTGTAGAGAATACCTTACTGAAAACCGCTTGTCATTTCCTTCTGCTCCTTGTTGGGTTCGACACTCTTACTTATCGAAAGGACTACGATAGATCCCCTACACTTGTGGGTCATCAAGAATCTTTTCTGGCGCCGTTTCCGGGGAGTGAAGCACCTTTGGTAAGTGGAATGTGATAAGGAAAAATTTATATAGTGTGCTGAAATTTACTATCACTTGTCACTATGGAAACTAATCCTTTGAGGGGCTTGTTCGGGGTATCTTCACCCCGACCAGTAGAGCAAAGAGTTTATCCTCAACCTACTGAACCTACTGAAAATGTTTACTTTGAAATTCCTTCGGGTATGGTAGAGAAACTGCTATCTAATCCTTTTACAGGAGATGGAACATTACATCCCGACTTGCACCTAATCTATGTAGATGAAGTTTGTGGATTATTTAAGCTTGCAGGTATGCCTGAAGATGTAATCAAGAAGAAAGTTTTCCCTTTATCTTTGAAGGAAGACGCATTGACATGGTATAGGCTATGTGATGATATGGGATCCTGGAACTATAAACGATTGAAATTGGAATTTCACCAGAAGTTCTATCATATGCATCTTGTTCATTGAGATCGTAATTATATATATAATTTTTGGCCTTGCGAAGGAGAAAGCTTCGTTCAAGCTTGGGGGAGGCTTAAGTCAATGTTATATTCATGCCCCAATCATGAGCCCTCAAGAGAAATGATTATTCAAAAAATTTATGCTCGCTGTCTCTCAACAATCACACCATGCTTGATACTTCTTGTGTTGGGTCTTTTATGAGGAAGACTATTGAATTCAAGTGGGATTTATTAGAAAGAATTAAACGTAAAACTGAAGATTGGGATTCCAACGATGGTAAGGAGTCAGGTATGACACTTAAGTTTGATTGTGTTAAATCTTTTATGGATACTGATGCTTTTCATGGATTTAGCACTAAATATGGACTTGACTCTGAGATAGTAGCTTCATTCTGTGAATCATTTGCTACTCTTGTTGATCTCCCTAAGGAGAAGTGGTTTAAATATAATCCTCCCACTGAAGTAAAAGTAGTTGCACCTATTAAAGTTGAAGAAAATACTATCACTTATACTGATCCTATTGTCCCTACTACTTATATTGAGAAACCTCCTTTCACTGTTAGGATAAAGGATCATGCTAAAGCTTCAATTGTGGTTCGTAAGAGTAATACTAAAACACCTACACCACCTGAGAAAATTCAAGTTGAACCTGATATTGTTGTGGTTAAAGATCTTTTGGCTGATAATATAGATGGGCATGTTATTGATTTCTGTGATGAAGCTGCTAGAATTGCTAGACCTGATGATAAGAAACGTAGACCTGTAGTAGGCATGCCTGTTATTTCTGTTAAAATAGGAGATCATTGTTATCATGGCTTATGTGATATGGGTGCTAGTTCTAGTGCAATACCTATTTCATTATATCAAGAAATTATGCATGATATTGCACCTGCTGAGATGGAATATATTGATGTTACAATTAAGCTTGCCAATAGAGATACTATTTCACCAATTGGGATTGTTAGAGATGTTGAAGTCTTGTGTGGGAAAGTTAAATATCCTGCTGATTTTCTTGTTCTTGGTTCCCCACAAGATGACTTTTGTCCCATTATATTTGGTAGACCCTTCTTGAATACTGTTAATGCTAGAATTGATTGCAAAAAAGATGTTGTCACGATTGGCTTGGATGATATGACTCATGAGTTTAATTTTGCTAAATTTAGTAGACAACCCCATGATAAAGAACTGTCTAGTAAAGATGAGATTATTGGTCTTGCCTCTATTGTTGTGCCTCCTACTGATCCTTTAGAACAATATTTGCTAGAGCATGAAAATGATATGTTCATGAATGAAAGAAGGGAAATAGATGAAGTATTGTTTAAACAGGGTCCTATTTTGAAACAAAACTTACCTGTTGAAATCCTAGGGGATCTTCCACCACTTAAGGGTGATCCCGTGTTTGAGCTTAAACCATTACCTGATACTCTTAAATATGCTTATCTTGATGAAAAGAAGATATTTCCTGTTATTATTAGTGCTAACCTTTCAGAGCAGGAAGAGGAAAGATTATTGAAAACTCTGAAGAAGCACCGTGTTGCTATTGGATATACTCTTGATGATCTTAACGGCATTAGTACCACTCTATGTCAACACAAAATAAAATTGGAGAAAGACGCCAAACCGGTTATTGATCACCAACGACGGCTAAACCCTAAGATGGAGGAAGTGGTAAGAAAGGAAATACTAAAACTCCTTGAGGAAGGTATAATTTATCCCTTTGCTGATAGTTAGTGGGTAAGTCATGTCCATTGTGTCCCTAAGAAGGGAGGTATTACTGTTGTTCCTAATGATAAAGATGAATTGATCCCGCAAAGAACTACTACATGTTATAGAATGGTAATTGATTTCCGCAAATTAAATAAAGCTACTAAAAAGGATCATTACCATTTACCTTTTATTCATCAAATGCTAGAAAGACTATCCAAACATACACATTTTTGCTTTCTAGATGGTTACTCTGGTTTCTCTCAAATACATGTATCAGCGGATGATCAAGAAAAGACCACTTTTACTTGCCCTTTCAGTACTTTTGCTTATAGACACATGCCTTTTGGTTTATGTAATGCACCTGCTACTTTTCGAAGATGCATGATGGCTATATTCTCTGAGTTTTGTGAAAATATTTGCGAGGTATTCATGGATGATTTCTCCGTTTACGGATCCTCTTTTGATGATTGCTTGAGCAACCTTGAACGAGTTTTGCAGAGATGCAAAGATACTAGTCTTGTTTTGAAATGGGAGAAGTGCCACTTTATGGTTAATGAAGACATTGTCTTGGGGCATAAAATATTTGAAAGAGGTATTGAAGTTGATAAAGCTAAACTTGATGCCATTGAAAAGATGTCGTGTCCCAAGTACATCAAAGGTATAAGAAGTTTCCTTGGTCATGCCAGTTTTTATAGGAGGTTCATTAAGGACTTTTCCAAAATCTCTAGGCCTCTGACTAATCTATTACAAAAAGGTATTCCTTTTTCCTTCGATGATGATTGTGTAGAAGCATTTGAAATACTTAAGAAATCTTGGATTTGTGCACCTATTGTTCAGCCACCTGATTGGAATTTACCCTTTGAAATTATGTGTGATGCTAGTGATTATGCTGTAGGTGATGTTCTAGGACAAAGAGTTGATAAGAAACTAAATATTATTCAATATGCTAGTAAAACTCTAGACAGTGCCCAGAGAAATTATGCTACTACTGAAAAAGAATTTTTAGCGGTTGTATTTGCTTGTGATAAGTTCAGACCTTATATTATTGATTCTAAAGTAACTATTCACACTAATCATGCTGCTATTAAATATCTTATGGAAAAGAAAGATGCTAAACCTAGACTTATTAGGCGGGTTCTCTTGCTACAAGAATTTGATTTGCATATTATTGATAGAAAGGGAGTTGAGAACCCCGTTGCAGACAACTTGTCTAGGTTAGAGAATATTCTTGATGACCCACTACATATTAATGATATCTTTCCTGATGAACAATTAGATGTCATAAATGCTTCTCATACTGCTCCATGGTATGCTGATTATGCTAATTACATTGTTGCTAAATTCATACCACCTAGTTTTACATATCAGCAAAAGAAAAAGTTTTCTATGATTTAAGACATTACTTCTGGGATGACCCACACCTTTATAAAGAAGGAGTAGATGGTGTTATTAGACTTTGTGCACCTGAGCATGAAAAGGAACAAATCCTACGCAAGTGTCACTCCAAGGCATATGGAGGACACCACGCTGGAGATAGAACTGCACATAAGGTATTGCAATCTGGTTTTCATTGGCCTACTCTCTTCAATGATGCCCGTAAGTTTGTCTTGTCTTGTGATGAATGTCAAAGAATTGGTAATATTAGTAGACGTCAAGAAATGCCTCTGGACTATTCTCTTGTTATCGAGCCATTTGATGTTTGGGGCTTTGATTATATGTGACCCTTTCCTGCCTCTAATGGGTATACACATACCTTAGTTGCCGTTGATTATGTTACTAAGTGGGTAGAATCTATTCCAACTAGTAGTGCTGATCATAACACCTCTATTAAGATGCTTAAAGAAGTTATTTTTCCAAGGTTTGGAGTCCCCAGATACTTAATGACTGATGGTGGTTCACATTTTATTCATGGTGCTTTTCGTAAAATGCTTGCTAAGTGTGACGTTAATCATAGAATTGCATCTCCTTATCACCCACAGTCTAGTGGCCAAGTAGAGCTGAGTAACAGAGAGCTTAAATTAATTTTACAAAAGACTATTAACAGATCTAGAAAGAATTGGTCCAAGAAACTTGAGGATGCATTATGGGCTTATAGAACTGCATATTAAAATCCTATGGGTATGTCACCATATAAAATGGTTTACGGAAAAGCATGTCATTTACCTCTTGAACTAGAACATAAGTCATATTGGGCTATTAAAGTGCTCAACTATGATTTCAAACTTGCCGGTGAGAAGAGGTTATTTGACATTATCTCACTTGATGAATGGAGAACCCAAGCTTATGAAAATGCCAAACTATTTAAGGAAAAAGTTAAAAGATGGCATGACAAAAGCATAAAAAAGCATGAGTTTAATGTGGGTGACTATGTGTTGCTTTTCAACTCTCGTTTAAGATTTTTTGCAGGAAAACTTCTCTCTAAATGGGAAGGCCCTTACCTTATCGAGGAAGTCTATCATTCCGGTGCCATAAAGATCAACAACTTCGAGGGAACAAATCCAAAGGTGGTGAACGGTCAAAGAATCAAACATTATATCTTAGGTAACCCAGTAAATGTTGAAACTAACGTTATTGAAACCATAACCCCAGAGGAATACATAAGGGACACTTTCTACAACGTTCCAGACTCTGAAAAGGAATAGGTATGTAGTACGGTAAATAAACCAACTCTAAATCAATTTTAACAGCAGTATTTCTTCGTTTTGGAATATTTAAGAAAATAGGAAAATAAGTAGTCCAGGAAGGACACGAGGCATCCACAAGGGTGGAGGGCGCGCCCTACCCTACTGGGTGCGCCCCCCTGCCTCGTGGACACCTCATGTGCTCTCCGGACTCCGTTTTCTTGCATGATACTTCTTTTGGTCGGTAAAAATTTATTATATAATCTCCGAGAGGTTTTGGCCACCGTATCACGCAAATATCCTCTATTTTTGTTTTGAGCTGTTTCTGCCGCGGATTAGAGCAATATGTCATCCCACGATTCAGAGGGAGAAAGCTATGTGGCTGATTTCCTTGCAGACCCCAAGGTCTATGGGGACTTGGAGCATTGTGGTTGGACCACTGAGGAAGAAGAAGACTACGAGCCTAAGGGAAAGGAGGAGACGAGCTCGGATGAAGATGAAGTCCCGTTACCTCAACCTGGGGACATGCATGTGGAGTTTAAAAAGTCAAGCCTTCCTGATAAGGCAAAGAAACCCAAGATCGAGTTTATCCCTTTTCGTCTCTTACAGGAAACAAACAAGAAATATGCAAAAGGATATTAAGCCTTGAGCAAGAAATCGATGATCTAAGGGAGCAAAAGTCTATCCTCAAACGCAAATTAAGGAAGAAGCCTACACCATCAACAACACTACCTTCTTCACCAGCAAAGGAGACATAATCACATGGGTATGTGCACTCCCCTTGGCAACTGCCAAGCTTGGGAGACGTGCCCCGGTATCGTATCACCATCACACTCCTATCTTTACAGTTTTTCTTAGTTCGGTCCTTTTGGTAATATCTTGATCTAGTAGAATAAAGTTTTGGTATGAATTAGTTGCGAGTTTTGCTTTGTGATCCCTCTATGTAATCGAGTCGTGAGCTATTTATAATAAATATTAGTGTTGAGTCAAGGGCTTTGCTATCTTGTTATGATCTTGAGAAAATAGAAAGAATAAAAAGAAACTAGAGAGACCATGTTGATCTCAAGGATAGTAATGACTTCACACATAAAGAGTATGAGGCATAAAAGTTGTTGAGAGTTGGCAAACATAGTTTTGGTCATCATTGCAATTAATAGGAAGTAATAAAGAAAGAGAGGTTCTCACATGCAAATATACTATCTTGGACATCTTTTATATTGTGAGCACTCATTAAAATATGACATGCTAAAAGAGTTGATGTTGGACAAGGAAGACAACATAATGGGTTATGTTTTCTCACATCTTAGTTAAAGTATATTGTCATGGATCGTCCAACATGTTGAGCTTGCCTTTCCCCCTCATGCTAGCCAAATTCCTTGCACCAAGTAAAAACTACTTGTGCTTCTAAAATATCCTTAAACTAGTTTTGCCATGAGAGTCCACCATATCTACCTCTGGATTGAGTAAGGTCCTTCAAGTAAGTTGTCATGTTGCATGCAATAAAAATTGCTCTCTAAATATGTATGACTTATTAATGTGGAGAAAATAAGATTTATACGATCTTGTGATATGGAAGTAATAAAAGCGATGGACTCCATAATAAAGGTTCATATCACAAGTGGCAATATAAAGTGACGTTCTTTTGCATTAAGATTTCATGAATCCAACCATAAAAGCACATGACAACCTCTGCTTCCCTCTTCGAAGGGCCTATCTTTTACTTTATGTCTTGTCCAAAAGTCAAGGTGATCTTCACCTGTCCTTTTTACATTTTTATCCTTTGGCAAGCACCTCGTGTTGGAAAGATCCTGAGATATATATCCAATTGGATGTAAGTTAGCATGAACTATTGTTGTTGACATTACCCTTGAGGTAAAACGTTGGGAGGCAACACTATAAGCCCCTATCTTTCTCTGTGTCTGATTAGAACTCCATAAACATAAGTATTGCATGAGTGTCAGCAATTGTGAAAGACTAAATGATAGTTGAGTATGTGGAGTTGCTGAAAAGCTCTTATGTTGACTCTTTCGCATGTTATGATAAATTGCAATTGCTTCAATGACTGAGATTATAGTTTGTTAGTTCTCAATGAAGTTTCCAAACCATACTTGACATTGTGAATAGATTGTTACTTAAGCATAAGAAATCATATGACAATATATATATATATATATATATATATATATATATATGTTGTTGTTATAAGAATGATCATGATGCCCTCATGTCCGTGTTTTATTTTATCGACACCTCTATCTCTAAACATGTGAACATATTTTTTGATATCGGCTTCCGCTTGAGGACAAGCGAGGTCTAAGCTTGGGGGAGTCGATACGTCCATTTTGCATCATGCTTTTATATCGATAATTATTGCATTATGGAGTGTTATTACACGTTATGTCACAATATTTTATGGCTATTCTCTCTTATTTTCCAAGGTTTACATGAAGAGGGAGAATGTCGGCAACTAGGATTCTGGGCTGGAAAAGGAGCAAATATTACAGACCAATTCTACGCAGCTCCAAAAGTCCTGGAACTCCACGAAAATAATTTTTGGAATTAATAAAAAATACTGGCGAAGGAATCAGTGTCAGGGGGCCCACACCCTATTCACGAGGGTTGGGGGTGCTCCCACCCCCCTAGGGCACGCCCCCTGCCTCGTGGGCCCCCTGACAGGCCTTCGATGCCCATCTTCTACTATATGAAGTCTTTTACCCTGGAAAAAATCATAAGCAAGCTTACAGGATGAAACTCCACCGCCACGAGGTGGAACCTTGGCGAAACAATTCTAAGGCTCCGGCGGAGCTGTTCTGCCGGGGAAACTTCCCTCCGGAAGGGGGAAATCATCACCATCGTCATCACCAACGATCCTCTCATCGGGAGAGGGTCAAGCTCCATCAATATCTTCACCAGCACCATCTCCTCTCAAACCCTAGTTCATCTCTTGTATCCAATCTTTGTACCAAAACCTCAGATTGGTACCTGTGGGTTGCTAGTAGTGTTGATTACTCCTTGTAGTTGATGCTAGTTGGTTTATTTGGTGGAAGATCATATATTCAGATCCTTAATGCATATCAATACCCCTCTGATTATGAACATGAATATGATTCGTGAGTAGTATGTTTGTCCCTGGGGACATGGGAGAAGTCTTGCTATAAGTTGTCATGTGAATTTGGTATTCGTTCGATATTTTGATGAGATGTATGTTGTCTATCATCTAGTGGTGTTATGTGAACGTCGACTACATGTCACTTCACCATTGTTTGGGCTTAGAGGAAGGCATTGGGAAGTAATATGTAGATGATGGGTTGCTAGAGTGACAGAAGCTTAAACCCTAGTTTATGCATTGCTTCGTAAGGGGCTGATTTGGATCCACATGTTTCATGATATGGTTAGGTTCACCTTAATACTTATTTTGTAGTTGCGGATGCTTGCAATAGGGGTTAATCATAAGTGGGATGCTTGTCCAATAAAGGGCAGTACCCAAGCACCGGTCCACCCACATATCAAATTATCAAAGTAACGAACGCGAATCATATGAGCGTGATGAAAACTAGCTTGACGATAATTCCCATGTGTCCTCGGGAGAGCTTTGGCTAGGCTTGTCCTTTGCTACAAAAAGGATTGGGCCACCTTGTTGCACCTTATTACTTTCATTGCTTGTTACCCGTTATAAATTATCTTATCACAAAACTATTTGTTACCTACAATTTCAGTGCTTGCAGAGAATACCTTACTGAAAACCGCTTGTCATTTCCTTCTGCTCCTCGTTGGGTTTGACACTCTTACTTATCTAAAGGACTACGATAGATCCCCTACACTTGTGGGTCATCACGTCCGTCGCCATCCCCTCCGCCTCGTCGTCCCCTCGCTTCGCTGTCGTCGTCGCCGTCACCTCGCCCGTGCTGTGAGCCCCTCTCCCCGGCCCCTCTCCTCCCGCCAATCGAAGCCGTCGCGCCACCGGCGCCATAGGTGCACACGCGCAGGCGCGCGCGTACGCAAACACACACACACACACACACAGAGACACACGCGTGCACACACACACACACACAATTCTGTTTTTAGCTTTTAGTTTTTAGTTTTTTCTGTTTATTTTGTTTTTTATACAAATGTTTTAGATGAATTAATTAATTAGATTAGATTAATGTCAAATAGTATATAGAAATGTTAGAAATGTTTGAAATTTTAGAAATGTTAGTTTTAGCTAGATGAATTAGATTAATTTCAAATTGTTATAGAAATGTTATAGAAATGTTAGTTTTTTGTTTCTTATAATTTTAGTTATAGAAATTTAGAATTTGCATATAAGAAATCACAATCCAATAATTTAAAAATTATTACTTTTGCAGCGTATAGTATTTGTTCTCGACGATGCCCGGCGCACATCCTCGCCGTCGACCCGTTCGCGATGACGTCCTGCTTTAGAGGACCCATATCCGGGACTGGGCTCTGCCGGGCTGGCACTGGGTGGTGCTACCTTCAGGGGCTCGCCGCTTGGTGAGGAACCAGGGTCCTGTCGTCGACCCTGAGCTCGTTTGGTGGCGTTCCCGTGGGCCACTTTCGGTGCGGAGGGAGCCGGCCCCGCCGGAGGTGGTGCGTCGTTGTGTCAGGGAGGAGGACGAGCACATCCGTTGTTACATGGCTGCTATGGACGTCCGGTTCTCCAATACCTGGCAGGGTCTTTGGGGAGATGACCGGAGCTATGATCTTGTGATGGTTCCTTCTCTTTGGGTGTCCACCGCCCGCACCTCAGGAACCGCGAGTGGCCTAGATTATTCCATAGTATTCGATCTTTATTAGCTAGCTAGCTAGTTAGTGATGTATTCGATATATAATATAAGAGACGATGTATTTGAGATTATATATTATTTGAGACGATGCATATTATGTACTATGATTCAGGATTTCCTTATTGATTGCATGCATGCATTGTAATTTGAATACTAAATTGTTTTATGTTTCTTATGTATTAGTTAAATAAAAGCTATGGCGGACAATACCGGCAGAGAGGAAGAAGAGGCCCTGTTCAAGATCATACGCTCCCCTCGCATGCCAGATGATCGAAATGAAGAAGATGATGGCTCCCAATATCTGAACAATACCGGGGAGGGTGATGATATGATATTCGATCGCGACGATCGAATTGATGAAGTCCTGGACGATGACTATGATTATGATGGTGAAGAAAATGTTGATCTTGGAATTGGCGAAGAAAATGTGGATCTTGAAATAACAGAGACCGGCGAGGTATATTTATATAAGCAGGCATCTAGTGATCTCACATGTTTTAAATGATTTGAAGATATATTAACGAATCGATCTTTCTTCTTTCAGCCCTCTGGATCGAGCAAATCTTCTACAGGCAGAGTGCAAGGCCCGGGCAAAAAGTTGAAGGAGGGCGTAAAGTTCAACATCGATGCCATCAAAACTAATGGCGAACCAACAGTGCCTAAGAACATTGCGAACAAGTTCATTCGTCAGTGCGGAGTTCTTGTGAAGGACAAACTTCCGATCTCCCTTCAAGATTGGAAACAGCCATCAAAGCGCCGTCCGGATCTTACTTTTGTCAACGACAGAGCAAAAAATGTGCTTTGGGAAAATCTCATGGAACATTTCACCCTACCAGATCATTTGACAGCTATAGATGTGGAGAAAGTCAAGGACGCTGCTCTTAGGAAGATGGAAATTGCATTCAACAACCACAAGAAACCTGTATGGAATAACTACGTCAAAGGAGGAATGAAGACTCTAGAATTCAAGGGAACACTGGAGAACCAAAGAGAACACTGGCCCGCTTTCGTGAAATTCAAGGAATCGGAATTATCTAAGGAATGGTCCAGAAAAAACAAGGCCAATGCCGAAAAAAAAGAAGAAATTCCATAGGGTGGGGCCAGGTGGCTATGCAGTGGCAATGCCTAAGTGGGATAAGTCTGAGCAAGAGATGTTGGCTGCACAAGTCACTCCAGTTACATTGAGCTGGCCCCCACTATAAAAAAATACACTTCCGTGATGATACGTGTTTGTCACAGTAGGTCACGTTTTCTGTCATGCATGTACATCCATGACGATTTTATGACAGAATCAAGATAGTCATACCTGTGCTGTCATAGAAGTGTTCCATGACATTACCAAAATTATCATCACAGAATTTTCCACTTACATGACGATAAATCGCGTGTCGCAGAAGTGCTTTCATCAAGGGTGACCGGCATGTGGCATCCACCGTAACGGAACGCCATTAAGCTATCGGGTCAGAATTTGGATCCGATAACCCGTTAACAGCCCCGACCAATGGGGATTTACCATGTGTAAAATCATCATTGGCTGGAGGAAACACGTGTCGGCTCACCGTTGGGACAGATGCCATCCACTCATTGGACAGAAGGCGCCTATGATATGTCGACACGTGGCACGTCCCAACAGAGGCCCATTCCTGTGAAAAGGCCGGCCCATTTGACTTGGTCAAAAGGTGGCAGGCCAGCCCATGGGAAGCCCGTTAACGGCATGTTCGCATATAACCCATTAACAGCCCGCTAACCCAGGGCCCATTACGACCTATCCGAATTAGGCCTAGTAGCATCATCTGGGCCGCCCTATACGATTCCAGTCCGTTTTAACTTCTGGCCCATGTATGTCCCATGACGTCTTTCGGCCCATATGAGGCCCTTTGTAACACTTGGCCCATTAACGACCCATGGTGAAACTGGCCCGTAATGAATAGTGTACCACTTTATACCCATTAATGGTCTATGGTGAAACTGGCCTGTAATGAATAGTGTACCACTTTATACCCATTAACGGCCCGTGGTGAAACTGACCAGTAATGAACGGTGTATCACTTTATACCCATTAACGGTTGTCGGTGTCAAAACCGGCGGATCTCGGGTAGGGGGTCCCGAACTGTGCGTCTAAGGATAATGGTAACAGGAGACTGGGGACACGATGTTTACCCAGGTTCGGGCCCTCTCGATGGAGGTAATACCCTACTTCTTGCTTGATTGATCTTGATGATATGAGTATTACAAGAGTTGATCTACCACGAGATCAGAGAGGCTAAACCCTAGAAGCTAGCCTATGGTATGATCATTGATGATGATCGTGAGTCCTACGGACTAAACCCTCCGGTTTATATAGACACCGGAGGGGGCTAGGGTTACACAGGGTCGGTTTACAGAGAAGGAGATCTACATCCGAATCGCCAAGCTTGCCTTCCATGCCAAGGAGAGTCTCATCCGGACACGGGACGAAGTCTTATGTCTTGTATCTTCATAGTCCAACAGTCCAGCCAAAGTATATAGTCCGGCAGTCTGGATACCCCCTTATCCAGGACTCCCTCAGTAGCCCCTGAACTAGCCTTCAATGACGATGAGTCCGGCGCATAGATTGTCTTTGGCATTGCGAGGCGGGTTCCATCTCCGAATACTCCAAGATAAATTCCGGAAACAAGGACCGTGTCCGGCTCTGCAAGATAACATTCCATATACCACCATAGAGAGAATAATAATAATCCACGAATCCAGTCTGCTGACAATTCTTCGAAGAGCGACCTCATGCCACGGTCCAGTTTTTATTCGAACCGTTCTTACAACTTGCTACCGCACACACCACGAGGCGGTTTGCTTGGCATGCCCTGTCAGGGCAGAGATCATGTTCCCCATATTGCAGGATTCTCATCAATACGGGTATGGGTAATCCAACCGTGCCTGTTGGCATGACCCCGTGTTTTTAGGAAAATCCCGAACAACCATGTTCGGGGACCTTGATATTCTTCCCCCTTTATAAAGGAGCCAAGGCCTATCCCTCTGTCTCCATGCTCGCAAATCTCGCACCCTGAGTCCCAACACCTAAATCCCGAGCTTAAGCACCCCGGATCTTCGATCATGTCCGGATCTGGCCATCAAGGCCGATGGATGGCTTCCTCTGCTACAGAGGAGGATATTGCGAAGCTTAGGAAGCAGGGTATTTGACTTCCGATGTCAAGCACAGGCTTCCTCCTCCCGAATAGGTTATCCCCACTCCCGAGACCAACGAGAGCGTTGTATTTGTCTCCCACTTCCTCCGGGGCTTAGGTCTTACTCTTGATCCCTTCGTGAGGGGGCTCATGCACTACTACGAGCTAGATTTCCATGATCTAGCTCCAGATTCCATCCTCCATATCTCGTCATTTATCGTTGTGTGTGAAGCCTTCCTTCACATTGCCCCCCACTTCGGCTTATGGCTCAAGACATTAAATGTGAAGCCAAAGATAATTGAGGAGCGACACGCAGAGTGCGGAGGTGCCATAATAAGCAGGGATGCTGATGCCCCGTGGCCCGAAGGCTCCTTCCCGGAGGTACCTAATTTATGGCAACGAAGGTGGTTCTATGCCACAGCTCCCCGAGCCTCAAAGTGGGCGGCCGCGCCTACCGTCTGCTCGGGCCCTCCACCTCAACTGGCATCGTGGGCCAACGTGGGACTAAACTGGGGGCCTGCAAACGATGTACCAATACTACAAGCCGCATTCGGGAGCTCCTCGAGAGGGACATTAGCCTCGTCAAAATAATCCAAGTAATGCTAGTCCGGCGGATCCTGCCGTGCAAACACCAGCCTCTCTGGATGTGGGAATTCAATCGAGAAGGTCCGCGGACCATTCCGCACTTCCTCGGCATGATGCCCGAAGGGATGTATAAGTTGTTCTTTGGACCACGAATAAAGTGTCCGGACACCACTGATGATGCAGGCCTGAGATGCAATCGCCTCGACACCCAAGTAAGTAACCCTATAACTGAACACCTTGCTTATATTTGTCATAGAATTGATCTGAATGCTGTCCGTAACCAGGATTGGCTTAGTAAGGCGTAGAGGATCAGGTGTCCGGCCCCTCTTCCCGAAGGTTCGCCTGGCCAGGCAATGGCCAGGATTCTTGAACGGACACTAAGTCGGGTGCCACCGAAGAGAGCTGAAGGGGAGAGCGGGGAGGCCAAGAGTGGGCCTCACACATTGTGCATCCGAACCGGGGGAATCAGCGCCCCCATAGAGGAGGAGAATCGGGGAGGCGATTTTGAGGTTTCCTCCCCCCGCGGGAAGAAGAGGGATGCCTCCGAAGATTTGGAGACGGGGGCGCCTAAATAAGGGAAAAGAATTTCGCCAAAGGGCCCTACCTCAAATGGCGTCCTCATCGCACAGTGCCCGCAAACGGGCCAGCCCTCCACCGAGTTGTAAGTTTTATTTAAGCAAGGATCTTATTGCTTTTTCCTCTGAGAGTAATAACCGGGACCTGTGTATTGTAGTCCGGCCAGCAGTTCATTTCAACAGGGTTCATCTTTGGGGGATCTTCTTCCAGAGATGATGGAGAGTGAAACCCCACCTGCCTCTCCGCCCCGTGAGGTGGGCGACCCTGAGGTATTGTCGCGGAGGAGTCTGGATCCAAAGGGGCCAGAAGCTAACACTTCGGCTGCTCCGAGCCCGGCGTGTTCGGCTCCTGCGGCGGACAATGGGAAGGGTCCGGGAGAGTCTGGTGTCTGGCCGAACACGCTGACGGGCCTCCTGGAGTCAGCTGATCTCTTGGAGGATCATCGTACCCTAATGGGTACGGTGTCGGAGAAAATTTCCTCCGCCACAAGTGTTTTGAATGAAGCTTTTAGAAGCCTGCTCAAAGGCTTTGAGGTAAGCCGCAATTTTTAGTTGAGTCGCACGCGATACATGTGCTCTGTGTAGATAGTAGCCCCTGAGACTTTGGATGCCAGCCCATGGCGGCAACCGGAGGATCAAACTCCTAGTTAGTGGTCGCACTTGCATTGATGTGCAGGTTGCTAAGGGTGCAGCAATAGACCAGGCCGCTGAATGCGCCGAATTGAGGCGGCAGATTGACATTGTGGAGGCCGACATCACGCTTGTGAACAAGCGATTCGAGGAGTCGCCGAGTATGCTTTCCTATATCCACATCTATTTTTGCAAGAAGGTTGGAATATTAATGTGATGTTATGTAGTTGCAGGCGGAGCTACTACCGTTGAGGCCCTGAGGGCAGAGCTTGCTCTAGTCAAGGAACAAGCTCGGATTAGTAATGTGGTTACTCTAAAGGCAGACGAAGAATTAAAGGCTGAACAGGCCGCTCGTCTCCGAAGCGAGGAGAGGATAGCCGAGATGGTTGTGGAGCTGAGGGACGCCACCGGCCGGTATGAGCTTCTCGAAAAGGAGAATCAAACAAAGGCGGACGACCTAAAGAAGGCGATGGATTTGGCTAAAGAGATGCGCTCTCAGATTAGAGACGCATGGGAGGAACTTCGACAAGCCGGAGAAATCGTGGCTGGAAGTCCTTATGTGTTGCGGATGAAGTTTTTGGATCCAAAGTATGCTCCGTTGGATAAGCTATGGAGCGCCGCAGATGAGTATGCGGACTTGGCGATGAGTGCAGCTGATGCGACCAAGTTATTCAACGATCATGAGGATAATAAAATGGAGAGGTTGTTCTGGTCGCAATTTGATGCTCCAGCGCGCTCCTTTCCCTTGAGTGAGAAAATGGCTGCTATAGCCGAGCTCCATAGGTTGTCTGGCCTTGCAATGAGGTCTGTAATAAACCATCTGTGGCCAAAGGAGCCGAAGCCGGACAGTTACTTTGGTTTGGTGCAACGATTATTTGGTGCCAGAGCGCAGATTAATGCCATAAAGAGATTGGTGTGCGTAGAGGGTGCACGGATGGCTTTTGCCCATGTGAAAACATATTGGGCGGAAATGGAGGCCACCCGTATTACAACCCGGGGTCCGGCAAGAAGCCAAGACCCAGCCGAGCAATATTTTGAGCAGGTTATAGAAGGTGCTCGTAGAATAGAGGCCCAGTGCTCCAAGAATGTCATGTTTGATTGATTAAATTGTAAACAACTATGTGTTTAATTATGGAGGCTCCTCTTTTTTGTATACTTTTGCCTGAAAGTATTATAATAGCTCTTGTGCGGCTGTTTATATATGCATATAATCGTGAAAGTTAGCAGTCGTTGGCTTCAGCCCCCACGCACATAATGCGGGGGTGTTCGAGAAAATATGCGTGAACACACTTAATCCAATGTCTTGGTCATTCAGGAGGTGATCGCATGTCGAATCACGCAACCGGACTATATAGCTGTAACACTTTCGCTTAGCCGTAGGAGTTGAAAGGTGGGGCTACTATATAGCCCCTGGTACTTCCGCATGCATTCGGATACGGTGCGCGTACTTGACCGACAGACCGATCCTTCGTTAATGCGGAGGAATCCTATAGATTCCGATGAGTCCTCGAGTGGTTGATCAGTCTCTTGCTATATCATGACAGTCAGTTTTCGGCTTTCTCTACTGAGGTGCTCATCCGGAATAACCAGGGCACAATCGCAGTAGTTCTCCTTTGGCCGCCTTAGCCGATAGAACGGAACGTAAAGCAGCAAACCCAGGAGCCAGGCTAACCCAACATTTGACCAAAGACATGATTCGGCGCTGATGCATATAAGGCCAAACTTGTGACGCTGAACACTCCCGAAGGTATTCGGACTTTATAACATATATTGGGCCAAATGACGCCCTTTACCCTGTGGTTCCAGTTACGCGCATTTATCTGTCATGGCAAAAAGCCTAAAATGCTAGTGTCCTTTACATGTGTATGAAATACCCAAGGGACGTTGAGTAACAAGAGACAGTAAAGAAGGTTTACGCAGGGGCTTAATCTAAAGAGAAACCTGTGGGCGGGGCCCTGTTGCACGTCTGCGCCTGTGTCTCCGTTGTGTCGTATACTAGAAGGGTGTCGCACTGGTAGTGTCTGTGAGAATGAAAGAAAAAGAAAACATGCGAAAAGTTAGTTATGCTCGAGAAATGTTCGAGATCCAGCCTGTTAACGAGGCAAGCCGAACTGTGGGATTGTGTTACATGTTTGCAGCCCCTCATATTATTTATGGGGACACATTTACAGCCCTTGGCTCAGGTTTATCCGAGCCATTGTAAAAAATGGTGTATTGGACTCGTCTAACCGTGTCCATGGTCTTGACGACCGGTCATGCGTTCCAGTGGGAGAGGCCGCCTAGAGTCTGGCAGCGGGAACTGTCGCATATTGTTCTGTGTTTCCGCTAACCGTGATGACACCGTGTGGACCGCGCATCTTTAGTTTAAGGCATGCATAGTTCGGTATTGCGTTAAAGCAAGCGAAGGTCGGTCTTCCAAGCAATGCATGATAGTCGCTGTTGAAGGGAGCGATGTTGAAGAGTAGGTTCTCGTGTCTGAAATTGTCGGGAGAACCGAATGTTACTTCTAACACGAGGGAGCCCCAGCAATGGGCCACGATGCCTGGAATTACTCCATTGAAGGTGGCGTTGTTTTGATTTATTCTGGATGGGTCTATACCCATCCTGTGGATGGTGTCTTGATATATCAAATTAAGACTACTGCCGCCGTCCATTAGGACGCGAGTAAGATGGTATCCATCAATTATTGGGTCGAGCACCAAGGCAGCCGATTCTCTGAGCCAAATACTGGCCGGGTAGTCCCTCTGATCAAAAGTGATCGGGCATGTTGCCCAGGGATTAAATTGGGGGGCTATGAACTCAGCATGAGTTGCGTGTACCATGTTTGCCGTTTTGACTCCTGGTGGGAATTGTTTCTGGCCCCTAGTGTTCGGCTGGCGAGGCTCATCCTCGTCTTTGCTTGGTGTTTCCCTTACCTTATGTTCGGCATTCAACTTGCCGGCCTCCTTGAAGACCCAACATTCTCTGTGGGTATGATTTGCAGGTTTGTCGGAAGTGCCATGGATTTGGCACAATCTGTCCAGGACTTCATTCAGGCCGGATGGTTCCTCTTTACTGTCGTTAAATGGATTTTTTCCATGACTGGGTCGAGAGCCTCTGAATCCGGCGTTGACTGTTGTGTTGTCCGGACTGTCGTTATTCCGACATTTGTTCTTGGTGTGCCATGGCTTTCCGTTGCCATCTCGGATTTCGGATGTGCCTGGGTCGCTGGTGCCTTTACGGGCCAACCAGCTGTCCTCGCCCACACAAAATTGGGTCATGAGGCTTGTTAAGGCTTCCACCGTTCTCGGCTTTTCTTGGCCGAGGTGTCTGGCAAGGCACTCGTCTCGGATACTGTGTTTGAAGGCCGCTAAGGCTTCGGCGTCCGGACAGTCGACAATTTGATTCTTCTTAGTGAGGAATCTATTCCAAAGTTTGCGGGCTGACTCTCCAGGCCGCTGTATTATGTGACTTAAATCGTCCGCATTTGGAGGCCGGACATAAGTCCCTTGAAAGTTGGCCCTGAAAGCATCCTCAAGTTCCTCCCAACTTCCAATTGAGTTTTCGGGGAGGCTTTTCAGCCAATGACGAGCTGGTCCTTTTAACTTGAGGGGGGGGGTATTTAATGGCGTGGAGGTCGTCCCCATGAGCCATGTGTATGTGAAGGATAAAATCTTCAATCCGGACCCCGGGGTCCGTCGTTCCGTCGTATGACTCTATATTCACGTGTTTGAATCTCTATGGAAATTCATGATCCACCACCTCGTCCGTGAAGCACAGGGGGTGTGCAGCCCCCGTGTATCTGGCCGTGTTGCGGCCTGCTCCCAGTTGTTGTTGCTCCTGGTGTTGATTCCGGACTGGTATTCGATCGGCATGATCGTTGTGGTGACCATAATCCCGCATCGGAGCCTGTCCTCTGGACCCATAGATGGACCTGGCTGCACTGGCCTTTTTGTCCAGGAGCTCTCGTAAATCGCGTGCGGTATCAGTGGCTGCTCTATCGCAGCCATGAGGTGGTTGGTCCAGTTGAGTAGTCGTATTGTTTTTGGGTTGAACAGGTGTTGCGACTTCATTGTCCAATTCGGGTAGCAGTTTGCGCTTTGGGTATGTCACGCCCAATATGCGACCCTATCCAAAAGGAACTCGAAGGTCCCACCAAGGATAGACCCGCATATTGAAACGCTTTTGCAAGGTGGATATCATTACATCAACATTACATAATAGATGGGGATACATACATAAGGCATACAATGCCACACGAATACAACATAATACAAGAGAGCATCATCCGACTACGGATGAAACACAAACAGAAACTCAAACGAGATCCACCCTGCTAGCCCAGGCTGCCGACCTGGAACCTATCCCTGATCGAAGAAGCAGAAGAAGAACTCAACACAAACAAGCATCGCTCTCACGTCATGATCATCGCATGAACCTGTACCTGCAACTGTTGTTGTAGTAATCTGTGAGCCACGAGGACTCAGCAATCCCATTACCATGGGTATCAAGACTAGCAAAGCTTAATAGGAAAGGAAGGGGGTAAAGTGGTGAGGCTGCAACAGCGACTAAGCATGATATGGTGGCTAACATACGCAAATTAGAGCAAGAAGAGAACAAGCGGAACGGTCGTCAACTAGTAATGATCAAGAAGTGATCCTGAACCCCTACTTACGTCAAACAATACCAGAAACCGTGTTCACTTCCCGGGCTCCGCCGAGAAGAGACCATCACGGCTACACACGCGTTTGATGCGTTTTAGTTCGGATCTGGTGTCAAGTTATCTACAACCGGACATTAACAAATTCCCATCTGCCAATAACCGCAGGCACGGCTTTCGAAAGATTATACCCTGCAGGGGTGTCCCAACTTAGCCCATGACAAGCTCTCGCGATCAACGAAGGAATAGACCTTCTCCCAGGAAGACCCGATCAGACTCGGAATCCCGGTTTACAAGACATTTCGACAATGGTAAAACAAGACCAGCAAGACCGCCCGATGCGCCGACAATCCCGATAGGAGCTGCACATATCTCGTTCTCAGGGCAACACCGGATAAGCTAAGCGTACAGGAACCGACGTAACCCAAGTTGCCAAGAGATGGCCCCGCACGGTGGTCTAGTTTGGACCAACACTTAGACAAGCACTAGCCCGGGGGGGGCTGTAATAAAGATGACCCTCGGGATGCGCCACTCCCAAGGGAAAAAGGGCTAGGTGAGGCAAATGGTAAAACCAAGGTTGGGCCTTGCTGGAGGAGTTTTATTCAAAGCGAACTGTCAAGGGGGTCCCATAAATCACCCGACCGCGTAAGGAACGCAAAATCCGGGAACATAACACCGGTATGACGGAAACTAGGGCGGCAAGAGTGGAACAAAACACCAGGCAAAAGGCCGAGCCTTCCACCCTTTACCAAATATATAGATGCATTAATAATATAAGAGATATTGTGATATCCCAACCAAAATCCTGTTCACCATGGAGCAATCTTCAACTTCACCTGCAACTAGCAACGCTATAAGAGGGGCTGAGCAAAAGCGGTAACATAGCCAAACAACGGTTTGCATAGGAAAGGTGTCAAAGGTTAGAGGTTCATGGCAATTTTGGATGGCTTGATAAACAGGTGATAGGTAGCACAGCATAGCGAAAGAACGAAGCAACTAGCATAGCAATGATAGTAGTGAGATCCAGGGTAGCGGTCATCTTGCCTGAAATCCCGCTAGGAAGAAAAACGAGTCCATGAAGAAGACGAACGGATGAAGCCGAACCAAGCATAGACGAACGAATCCTCACGATCGCAACGAAACAGGAACTATCGAAAAGAAGCACACAACATAGTAAACACACCACACATAGACAAGACATGATGCACAACAAGCATGATGCAAGACAAGACTACATGAAGCTACTCATGGCAAGAGATGATGCAAACAAGAGCAACACATCAAGGCAAGTTTAAATGAGGTCGGGAACAACATTTAACAATTCCGGTAAGTCCTCATATGCAAATTTCGAAATTGGTCCAGATCTGAATAAACCTTATGTTCAACTTGTAAAACAGCAAGTTAAGATGCACAAGGATGATCTACACGAGATTCTAGTCAAGTTACATATAAAGTTCATTTAATTCGGAGCTACGGCCTAGAAGATATGAGCAAAACAAGTTAAACATAGCATTGATGCGAAATGCACCCAAACATCAAGCAAACACCTCAAAAAAAGGATGCAACATGATAATATGAAACTACATGCAAAACCAAGCAAGTTTCATATAGAGCACACTCAAAACGGAGCAACGGTTCAACACATGCACTCTATACAAGTTTGAAGGACAAGCTGTCCAAAACAGCAACTAGGCATATTGCAAGCATCAAAACAACATGCTAAATCATCTCACCATAATAACAAAAGGCATGGGCACGATGTACAGGTAAAGCATTACAAAACATGAACACTGAGCTATCTCCATAAATCACCAGGACATGCTCAAACACACATGGTAAGATTGCAAGTTATAACATTTTCAGACTTTGCAGAAAATAACATCACGATGCAATGTTTAGAGCTATGAAACAACATGTTACAGGAACTTATAATGACAAACAAAGGCATGGCATGAATCTACTAATTGCATAGATCAAAAGTCCCTTACTGATCATAAGCCAAAAGGGATCAGAAAATATGATGGCACCCACGTAAACATAGCAAGTTATTATACAGATTCAAACATGGCAGAAACAGAATTATGAAGGCATGTAAATGAGCTTGTGCAACTCACGACAGAGCAATACATGGCATGGCAAGGCACCCAACAGTAATAAGGCATGTTTTTGGAGCTAAGCATGGCAATAGCAAGGTCATAGGATGCATGGATCACTAGCAAAACACATGGGAACAAGTGAACTTAATGTAAATAGGCTGACAGTAACATTGTGAAGCAACTTTGTAGCAAGATATGAACAAGGTACAGCAAGCTATAAATGCAACCAGGGGCATGAATGAATAGAGCACATCATATAGATCAAAACATGTTTATAGAACATCTCCAGATTATGCATAGAATGATTAGTGGCAACATGTTTAGATAGCATCACGAAATAACAGATTCAGCCTAGCAAAACAGCAACATCATGAACACTAGTTAACAAGTTCGATTCACTCACCACAAGTCATTGCATGACAAGATAAGCATAGCATCATCAAGAAGACATGTTTATGGAACAAACCAAGTCAAGCACAAGTCTATAGCATGCAAGGATCAACTATAGCAACCTCGACCAAATTGAATAACAAGTAAACAATCTGCCAGGAAACATTTTGAAGCAAAAGTAGAGCACTCAAATGACATGCTAGACTACTCCATAATTGCAACAAAGGGCATGAATGGATAGACAACACCCTTACTGAAGTATCTCAAAATATGCATGGATCTCTCTGTAGCGACATGTTTACATGGCATCAAAATAACAACAGAACAGGGACTAAAATCAGCAACATCACGATACCTAGTTTGCATGCTTGTGCTAGTCACCACATTGATCACAAAAATACATGGTAAGCACCTCTGTAAAGAAGACATGGCATAGTTCAAAACACCTGAAGACATCAACCTCATAGGATGCACACATCAATCATTGCAAAAATGACAAAAGAGCTCGTTCTGATAACAGACAGCAGAAAACATTATGAAGCACTCTTACAATGATGATTCAGGCATCAAAATGACCTCAAATTAATATGATGAAATAGAATGAAATGATGTACTCGTTGAGACGAACAATTTGACATATTACACGCACGAAATGGAGCTACGGATGCAGAGATACGGCATGACGAACATGGCATAAAAATGTCAGATATCTGGGACTTGGCAGTTTTTAAAAAAAACAGATGGGCGTCGTATAGCTAAACGTTGCACTGAGCGGCGCATAGCGGGCGCTCACCATGGGCCACTGGGCCGGTCGGGGTGGTCGGGTTGGGCCGAGGAGATGGGCCAGCAGGGGGGGCGCGGCCCACGTGGGCGACAGGCGGAGGCGGCCAGATCGGGCTCCTCCTGATCCGCTGCGGCGATGGCACGGCGCGGGTCCGGCGAGGTGGAGGCGGAAGGCGACCGGCGGCGGGGCGCTGGCCTCC
>NC_041387.1:638449757-638469403 GCF_002162155.2 Triticum dicoccoides
CAGCGGAGCTCGGCTGGGGCGCGGGGCAGGCGCGGTCAGGGTCCGGCGAGCGCGGGGACGGGGCGACGCCGGGCGCGGGAAGGACGACGGCGAGGAGGCGGGACCTGGCGGCGGTCGGCGGACGGAGACGGGGGCTGGCGCCGGCGGCGGCGATCGGGAAGATGTCGGGAGCCGGCGGCGTGGGGCTCGGGCGCCCGCGGGGCGGCGGCGGCGTCGAACGGGCTGGGAAGGGCCGGCCGTGGGCTTGCGTGTCAGGACCCCGATCCTAAGTCACACCGATCTAGCATGTAACACATCATATCACTTTGCGGCCTCATGCACGGTATTCCCACGGGTGCCACCTTACCTGGCCCGGGACCGTTTGCGCCTTTTGGCTCACGTATATGATAGTGTCGCTAGCATCCATATGACAAAGAACCCGGGCTGACATGGCTAGTCGTGAACCCAAAGTGGCACTAACTTACAGGGACAGGCATCCATGACCCAGCATCGAACGTGTCGGTCATCAGCGAGAGAATCCAGGCTGTAGCACTGGGCTAGCAGGACTCCGGTGAACCGGGCTATAGCGGGCTAACAGGACTCCGGTATTCATCGCGTGACATTTCCCCGAAGGGACAGACACAGGAACGAAGAAGGACACATGCCGGCCAGCCTAAGTGTTCCGGAGCAGTAGCAAGCTACCATGGCTCAGTGGAAACACTAGGAGACATTTCCCGGTAAGAGAGGCTACTAAGGATAAACAACTAGATAGCCAGATCCCACACATACCAAGCATTTCAATAACATACACACAATATGCTCGATATGTGGAAATACAACATGACATCACAACATGACTCTACGACTCAAGTATTTAATCATTAGGCTCTGAGGAGCGGGAAATTACAAACATGGGTCTCATGACCCAACAATCAGAGCATACAAGTCAAAGCACATGCGGAAGCTTAACATGTCTGAGTACAGACAACTATAAATGAAAAAGGCTGAGAAGCCTGACTATCTACCAGATCCTGCCGAGGGCACAAGATCGTAGTTGAGGTAACAAGCTAAACGTCGAAGTCCACGTGGAACTACTAGTGAGACTGAAATCTCTCTGCAAAAACATAAATTAAGCAACGTGAGTACAAATGTACCCAGCAAGACTTACATCAGAACTAACTACATATGCATCATTATCAACAAAGGGGATGGTGGGGTTTAACGGCAGCAAGCCAGCTTTGACTCGGTGGCTATCCTAAACTATGACTGCAAGTAACTCTTTTGAGGTGGCGCACACGAGTCCACATATTCACCATATCAATACACCACTATGGATCCGCTCCTGTCTCCCTACAAGAACGCCATCCATAGCACTCACGCTTATCTTGCGTATTTTAGAGTATCCACTTTCACTTGTCTATGAACTGATATAAGCAACCCAGAAGTCCTTTACCGCGGACACGGCTATTCGAATAGATGATGTTAACCCTGCAGGGGTGTACTTCTTCATACATGTTTCCACCACTTAGCGTCTGCACACGACATGTGCTCGGCAGACTTCAAGCGAAAGCTGACGTGGGTGTAGACCACGACCTACCTAAACACTCAAGTCTCTAGTTCAGGTTTATCGCCTATTCGGGTTCCATCCATGAGGAGATCCGGCCGGAGTTTCGCTCACAGCCCCAAACGATGTGAACAGGGTTCCGTGACACCAAACGGGCGCCCGGTATACCCGGCCACGTGCCTACCGCAACACAGCCCACCCCTCCGATCAGTGCTGTGCACGGCCTCCAGCATACTACAAACACCAGAAACTACTTGCAACTCCTGGACAGAGGACATGGGTGAATAAGAAGTCGAGCGGGGTCATATTTCAGGGCCCAATCTATGGTAGTAGCTGAATCATGGATCACAAACACAGAGCTCAGTTCCTAAGGACGGCTTCAATGAGACAACCCACCATGTACTCCTACATGGCCTCTCACCGCTACCTTTACCAAATCGTGTTCACCACTTAGCTCACACACAGTAGGACATGTTCACACACCTCTGATTCATCCCCGATGAATCAGACCTGACTCAACTCTAAGCAATAGCAGGCATGACAAACAAACATGAATGAGTAGGCACAACATGGCTCAAACAACTCCTACTCATACTAGTGGGTTTCATCTATTTACTGTGGCAATGACAGGTCATGCAGAGGATAAAGGGGTTCAGCTACCGCAGCAAGTAACAGTTGAATCGTTGTTGTCCTAATGCAGTAAAAGAGAGCAGGAGCGAGAGAGTAGGATTGTATCGGAATGAACAAGGGGGTTTTGCTTGCCTGGCACTTCTGAAGATAGCATTGAGTCTTCATCAGTGTCAACGATCACAACGTCGGAACAACGTCTACCGAGGGGGAACAACACCGGCAAACACAGAAGAAACATGATCAATGCAATGCACAATATGATGCATGCTATGACATGGAAATATGAATGTGTTTTGGGCTAATGCACCTAGCTATGATTTAAATGAAGTTGGTTTGAATACATGATTCAAATTCCAACTCCATATATGATTATTTAAATGCCCTTCATTTGTTTTGTCCAAAACAGAGGACAAACATTGTTCAAACATGCATGAAATGGTACAGATGGATTCCTTGAATTTTTCTGATAATTTTTCATATATAATTTATTTAATTTGGAGTTACGGTTGAATTTCTATGATTTTTTGAAGTTTGGGATATTTTCTGGATTTTCTGAATTATTTTAAATCCAGAAAGAATTAATTGCGTCAGCCTGACGCCAGCATGATGTCAGCGAGTCAACGGCCAGGTCCAGGTCAAACCTGACGTGCGGGTCCACACGTCAGTGACACAGGAACTAATCCCGGTCAAACCCAGCGCTGACTGGGGTTTGACCAGGGGTGGGGCCCACTGTCAGTGGCTGTAGGTTGTTTAACTAGCTGGGTTAGCTCCTAATGACGGAGCCACGTCAGCTCCCGCCGGAGTTTCGCCGGCGACGACCTAAACTACGGCGGCAACTCGCCGGACTTGAGCTGCGGGCGTCGGATGGATGCGCGAAGGCCACCAGGGGGTAGCCCGCGCTCGACCGCGTTTAGCTGAGCGATCGGAAGGCCTCGGAGTCGCCGGAGATGACGGCGGCGAGCACAGAAGCGGCGGCCGGAGCTCGGGCGAGCTCGAGGTCGAGGCCACAGCGGCCTTGGTGATGCGGGGTTAACACCTACGGTGTCTACGCGGTGCGGCGAGAACGTTGGACGCATGCCCGGGACCGAATGGTCACCGGAGCGTCATCACCGGCGAGCTTTGGCGGCGGCGCTTGTCGGTCATCAAGGGGGCGACGGCTACGGCAATCAAACAAAGAGGGGAAGAGGGGGAAACGGTGGCGGAGCTCACAGCGGTGCCGTAGGGATGGTTAGCGGGCTCAGGGACGTCCTGCGTGCGGCGGATCAACGACGATGGTGGCCGGAGCCCGAGGTGGAAGACGACGGCGATGGCGACGTTGCTGGCCTCCCGGGGTCGCGTGCGTCGTGTGTGTAGCTCCACGGGGTCGGGACGGAGCTCAGGGATGCTGAGAGGGAGCGAGGGCGTGGCTGTGGCCGTGGGGGAGCTCGTCGGCGGCGACGGCTGCGTTCGGGCGAGTGAGAGTGAGGAAGCAGAGGAGGGGGAAGAGTTCGGGAGAGAGTGAGAGAGTTCCAGGGGGGTGGCATGGCACGCATGGAGGCGTCCAGGGTGTCGAGGTGGAGCGGCAAGCAGGAGGTGGCCGGGGCGTGCGCCGGCGTGCGTCGGCCATGCGGCTGTGCCTACTGGCGCGAGGAGGAAGGCGACAGGGGGGGAGTGGAGATGGGCTGGGCCGGAAGTGTTGGGCCATCCAGGTGGGCTTCGGTGAGCGCCAGGTAAGTTAAAGGTGAGTTTCTGTTCTTTTATTGTTTTTCTGTTTCTGTTTTTATACTTTGCCACTGTTTTTTTCAAATTTAACAAATCCAAAACAGTGCCAAATATCCTCTGAATAATTTATGTTGCTAGATGGACTTTTCCAAAAGCTCATAAAATATTTCAGGGGTATTTGAAATTATATTCTAATTATAGGAATATAATTCAAATTCAAATAACTAATGATTTAAATTCAAAGTCCCAAGATTAAGTCCTTAAAAATGTTCAATATTTTGGTTGGGACCAGAACCCTTTGCCAAAATTATCAAACATTTAAGAAGAGCATTTTGGAACAATGAATGAGATTTAGGGTTTTTGCCCTTCTTTTATTTAGGGTTTTGATCCTTCCAAATTTCCCCAGTTCAAGTTCAAAAATTTAAACATGATGCAAACACTAGGCAGCACCAGAAGCTAGGGATGTGACAACTCACCCCCACTAAACAAGAATCTCGACCCGAGATTCTAGTGTAGGGTAAGACGAAGGGGAACGCAACCTAACACAATCTTCACGATCCAGGTTGCCCTTCATAAGAACATTGATTCGATCACCATCATTGTCTTGATGTCTTGCTCCGAGAATGCCAACCGACATGACAACGAGATGGGAAAGAAAACTCTAGAAGGATCGAACTTCTCGAAGGTCGAACAACTCACGGAATGAGACATAGAACCATCTCTCGGGTTGAGACACGAGATACACATCAAGAGGGGTGGAAAGAAACGGATGACGAAGGTTCACTAGGTGGACAACAATTCCACAGTTAAAAAGGTGGTAAACGATTGTCAACATAGCGAGGAGTTGAGTTTCCATGATGCCACAGCGGGACATCCTGGAGGACGGTGATTCGTAGATTATTACCTTAAGTGGCAAAAAGAATTACCTTTGATATAGAGATCATTGAGACTCTCTATATCAGCCTAAGGCAAATCACAGCAATCGATTGGCGGGGGTCGGTAGGATGGCATACTCGGACTTGGATGATGTGGATTACCTTGTTGAAGACAACGTAATGGATGAATTTGCTTACCACCAGAAATGGAAGAGACCCATGGTAGAATGGCACATTGGCGGTGCAAGCTGGGAACAAAATGCAAATGCTGGAAATGATTCTGGTAATTGGGGAAGAACCCAACAATAGAGAGTGAATTCACTGTTTGAAAAGGTCATAGCATTGCCGAGGAAACTGAGAGGAATCCCAGTTAGTGCCGATGATAACACGTAGCGCTTGTGCGTGCTCTCAAGAACTTGAGCATTTCCACAATCATCAAGGTTTTACCAACATCCGTGTCAAGGATCCTGGCAACACAACATACTACCACGATGGCTAATGATGGATGATGCAGACGCAAAGGAAGATAACACCTTCTCAGATTACACCTTAGCGAAGGCAAGGAACAAAATCTGGATGATCGACCGAGAGACATTTAGCACTGCGCTTCTAATGTTCTCCTTGATGTGCTAGCATATCCCATTCATTGAAATGGTTTGGTATCTAGAACATCAAGTAAAAGATCGGACTTCGGGAGCACAAGAATCCATAAGGAATAACTACGGAGGTAAATCCTGCGAAATCCTTATGGGGAGGTGGCCAACTTCCTCAATCAAGATACTACAATAATAGGTCTTCCGGCTGGGTGTGTTAGCCACGACATCCACTTTACCGGTTACAGAGAGACCATTATTATAGTTCTTGGGAAATGTTCCAACCATCATATCTGCCTGAGATTCAGATCTGGTTGGTGTCCGAATAATCCAGACTCATCGAGCCTAGGAAGAAAAATGAAAGTTTGCAACACAAATCGACGAGATGACGTTGCGAGATTCTCGGGAAATGAACTACGATAGCGAGCTCCAAAACATGAGCTGGTTCTGCTACACACATGTGAACACGCTGTCCGAGACAAGCATGAGCACATAGTAGTCTTATAATAAAACACTACCGAGTTCAGGTTGGGAAACCATCATTGCGGTTAACGAAGTCCTTACATAAGTCATATGATTAGCTCTTATAAAGAAACTTCTTCTCCTTGAACAATTCAATCACTGGCTTGGTGTGCTAGGGACACATATGGAATGAAGGTTGCGAGCCTGTCAAACCATAGCATACTTCGCACATGCATGACTGACTTGGGATGGTACCAGGGAAAAAAAACAATCTTTGAACAACTCACGGCGACAACTTGCTCCAAATGCACGTGAATCAGAAAAAGTCACTTGTTTCATCCAACATATTCTTCACGAATGGGACATGAAGATAATGCTTATAAAAGTTTCCAACACTAGGTTGATGTTCAACATGAATCATGGGGGAGACAAAATGCTGCTGATGGGCTCAACAGTAACTCATCGGAATTTCCATATCACTGGACTTCCGCCATCATGTGAACACGGTGGTAGTATTGGTCAGACCCGAAAGATATAATGGTGTATGCTCGAGGAACAACCACGAGTAAGACAACATTACGAATATCGTTGGTTCTGACTTGATTTGACGATAGCCCATACTCAAATCAAAGGTTTGGGTAAGATAATAGATCCAACAATTGATCACGAGGGTCAACCAATAAAGATATTATCTTTCTTCAACACACACAACCACAAGATATCCCTTTTTGGAAATGAACTAAGTTAGGCAAGCTTTTATCTTCCAACTCTCCAAGTTGCTTTCAGCTTAACCATCTAGCTCAGGGGTATCCAACACAGACTCTTGGAGAAGGGGTGGTTTACAGGAATAAACCAACTTGATCACGAACTCAACATAGCGGTCAGGTGACAACCTGGTAATACTTCCGAGAAGATATTCAGAAAATCACGAACCACCGATATGTTACTAAGATCGAGGACAATCCTGCTTTTCAGGGCAAGACGATATGATCAATAGAGCAAGGATTTGAAATAATCCTAACTCATCGATCGAGGAGTGAACCAGGAGAATGGACTAGGTAGCACGATCAATCTTAGAATGATGATTCAATAACCAACATGCTAAGAATGAAATTATTGTCCTATAACTACCAAGCAACGGGGTTGCTTGCAGTATTGATTTCACACATCACGATTCACTTGTCGGCATTCCGGTTACAATAACACAGGAACCGAGGAATGAACAATGATGGCAAGAAGTATCATTGTACCAAGAGTTCATAGGATGGTGTGCAATTCCTATAACAATCCCGATATAAAGATGGTAATACTCCAAGGTAGAACAGAGCAAAAGCTGGATTGGCATTTTGATCTGCGGAGTACAATTGTTTTGACCCAATCCTAGATATGGATGAGGTACTGGAGTTTGTTTCTCCTAGTCATTCCGGAATAGAATGGCTTGACGGACCACAAGAGTAATAGGTATCGATGAACGATTGCACGCATACTCTTGACTATCAATTGATAGACGAGGGTCAGAAGACAACTAAAGAGGGACAACTCAAAGGAACATACGATTTTCTGAGTTGTGGATGCATGGTTTAGCATGTCGAACGAAGTTCAACATATTTCTTCCAGATAACCCATGCAGAAAGGTAGAACTGGCAGAGCCACAATATATAATGGAGAACTCATCAAGAGCACTCTGGTTGTGATTGTTCAGTTCAACGAGGAACTTCTGCCATAAGTAGTTCTGGTATTTGGAAGAAGAAGATACCACGGACCTCAAGGACTATCGCAAAGGTTACTAATAACCTAAGGGAGCTAGCAATTACTATCAACATGAAGTAAGTAGGGTGAATCTTGGTTCGAAAACCCAGAAGTGAAATGCCTACTAACTAAGTGGCATCACGGGATGCTTACGAGAATGATGGCCAGAATCATCACACTGGGACACAAATCATGGCTAAATTACTAGATGATCCCCTAAGACACCTAGGGTCATAATACCAGCTCCAACATATATGTCAAGGCAATAAAGTACCTCAACTCACCGATTAGTGTGGTTAATCTGGCCCAAAGGAACATCGAAACGGGAGGAAGGAATTTGCAAATTGCTTCAGACTATTTAGAAACCTGGGATGACTCGGACAGCATAACGGCTGTAAATGCTCAGAAAAGATTTGAGACATTCACAAAAATGGTGGCATAACCACTCAGAAGCACAATATCAAGGTTTCGAGATCAACAGTTAACATACAGAAGTCGTAGGAACTGAACTCAAGCTTAAATCCAACAATCTTATAAGTCTACGGATTAGTAACACGTGATCCTGATAGAAAGAATAGATAGCCTAGTTCTTAATCCCCGTAGAAGAGAAGATGATGACTCAGATCAGAAGGCCATGAGGTATAAGGAGGAAAAAGAGCCTTACGTTCCATTCCACAATCAATTCCCTTATATAACTAAAGAATTTCTAGACTCAACTTCGACCAGTTTGGCTTGGTAATCCTACAGGCAGTCAAGCTCTGATACCAAAGCTGTCAGGACCCCGATCCTAAGTCACACCGATCTAGCATGTAACACAGCATATCACTTTGCGGCCTCACGCACGGTATTCCCACGGGTGCCACCTTACCTGGCCCGGGACCGTTTGCGCCTTTTGGCTCACGTATATGATAGTGTCGCTAGCATCCATATGACAAAGAACCCGGGATGACATGGCTAGTCGTGAACCCAAAGTGGCACTAACTTACAGGGACAGTCATCCATGACCCAGCATCGAACGTGTCGGTCATCAGCGAGTGAATCCAGGCTGTAGCACTGGGCTAGCAGGACTCCGGTGAACCGGGCTGTAGTGGGCTAACAGGACTCCGGTATTCATCGCGTGACATTTCCCCGAAGGGACAGACACAGGAACGAAGAAGGACACATGCCGGCCAGCCTAAGTGTTCCGGAGCAGTAGCAAGCTACCATGGCTCAGTGGAAACACTAGGAGACATTTCCCGGTAAGAGAGGCTACTAAGGATAAACAACTAGATAGCCAGATCCCACACATACCAAGCATTTCAATAACATACACACAATATGCTCGATATGTGCAAATACAACATGGCATCACAACATGACTCTACGACTCAAGTATTTAATCATTAGGCTCCGAGGAGCGGGAAATTACAAACATGGGTCTCATGACCCAACAATCAGAGCATACAAGTCAAAGCACATGCGGAAGCTTAACATGTCTGAGTACAGACAACTATAAATGAAAAAGGCTAAGAAGCCTGACTATCTACCAGATCCTGCCGAGGGCACAAGATCGTAGCTGAGGTAACAAGCTAAACGTCGAAGTCCACGTGGAACTACTAGTGAGACTGAAATCTCTCTGCAAAAACATAAATTAAGCAACGTGAGTACAAATGTACCCAGCAAGACTTACATCAGAACTAACTACATATGCATCATTATCAACAAAGGGGATGGTGGGGTTTAACGGCAGCAAGCCAGCTTTGACTCGGTGGCTATCCTAAACTATGACTGCAAGTAACTCTTTTGAGGTGGCGCACACGAGTCCACATATTCACCATATCAATACACCACTATGGATCCGCTCCCGTCTCCCTACAAGAACGCCATCCATAGCACTCACGCTTATCTTGCGTATTTTAGAGTATCCACTTTCACTTGTCTATGAACTGATATAAGCAACCCAGAAGTCCTTTACCGTGGACACGGCTATTCGAATAGATGATGTTAACCCTGCAGGGTAGTACTTCTTCATACATGTTTCCACCACTTAGCGTCTGCACACGACATGTGCTCGGCAGACTTCAAGCGAAAGCTGACGTGGGTGTAGACCACGACCTACCTAAACACTCAAGTCTCTAGTCCAGGTTTATCGCCTATTCGGGTTCCATCCATGAGGAGATCCGGCCGGAGTTTCGCTCACAGCCCCAAATGATGTGAACAGGGTTCCGTGACACCAAACGGGCGCCCGGTATACCCGGCCACGTGCCTACCGCATCACAGCCCACCCCTTCGGTCAGCGCTGTGCACGGCCTCCAGCATACTACAAACACCAGAAACTACTTGCAACTCCTGGACAGAGGACTTGGGTGAATAAGAAGTCGAGCGGGGTCATATTTCAGGGCCCAATGTATGGTAGTAGCTGAATCATGGATCACAAACACAGAGCTCAGTTCCTAAGGACGGCTTCAATGAGACAACCCACCATGTACTCCTACATGGCCTCTCACCGCTACCTTTACCAAATCATGTTCACCACTTAGCTCACACACAGTAGGACATGTTCACACACCTCTGATTCATCCTCGATGAATCAGACCTGACTCAACTCTAAGCAATAGCAGGCATGACAAACAAACATGAATGAGTAGGCACAACATGGCTCAAACAACTCCTACTCATACTAGTGGGTTTCATCTATTTACTGTGGCAATGACAGGTCATGCAGAGGATAAAGGGGTTCAGCTACCGCAGCAATTAACAGTTGAATCGTTGTTGTCCTAATGCAGTAAAAGAGAGCAGGAGCGAGAGAGTAGGATTGTATCGGAATGAACAAGGGGGTTTTGCTTGCCTGGCACTTCTGAAGATAGCATTGAGTCTTCATCAGTGTCAACGATCACAACGTCGGAACAACGTCTACCGAGGGGGAACAACACCGGCAAACACAGAAGAAACACGATCAATGCAATGCATAATATGATGCATGCTATGACATGGAAATATGAATGTGTTTTGGGCTAATGCACCTAGCTATGATTTAAATGAAGTTGGTTTGAATACATGATTCAAATTCCAACTCCATATATGATTATTTAAATGCCCTTCATTTTTTTTGTCCAAAACAGAGAACAAACATTGTTCAAACATGCATGAAAATGGTACAGATGGATTCCTTGAATTTTTCTGATAATTTTTCATATATAATTTATTTAATTTGGAGTTACGGTTGAATTTCTATGATTTTTTGAAGTTTGGGATATTTTCTGGATTTTCTGAATTATTTTAAATCGAGAAAGAATTAATTGTGTCAGCCTGACGCCAGCATGATGTCAGCGAGTCAACGGCCAGGTCCAGGTCAAACCTGACGTGCGGGATCCACACGTCAGTGACACAGGAACTAATCCCGGTCAAACCCAGCGCTGACTGGGGTTTGACCAGGGGTGGGGCCCACTGTCAGTGGCTGTAGGTTGTTTAACTAGCTGGGTTAGCTCCTAATGATGGAGCCACGTCAGCTCCCGCCGGAGTTTCGCTGGCGACGACCTAAACTGCGGCGGCAACTCGCCGGACTTGAGCTGCGGGCGTCGAATGGATGCGCGAAGGCCACCAGGGGGTAGCCCGCGCTCGACCGCGTCTAGCTGAGCGATCGGAAGGCCTCGGAGTCGCCGGAGATGACGGCGGCGAGCACAGAAGCGGCGGCCGGAGCTCGGGCGAGCTCGAGGTCGAGGCCACAGCAGCCTTGGTGATGCGGGGTTAACACCTACGGTGTCTACGCGGTGCGGCGAGAACGTTGGACGCATGCCCGGGACCGAATGGTCACCGGAGCGTCATCACCGGCGAGCTTTGGCGGCAGCGCTTGTCGGTCATCAAGGGGGCGACGGCTACGGCAATCAAACGAAGAGGGGAAGAGGGGGGAAACGGTGGCGGAGCTCACAGCGGTGCCGTAGGGATGGTTAGCGGGCTCGGGGACGTCCTGCGTGCGGCGGATCGACGACGATGGTGGCCGGAGCCCGAGGTGGAAGACGACGGCGATGGCGACGTTGCTGGCCTCCCGGGGTCACGTGCGTCGTGTGTGTAGCACCACGGGGTCGGGACGGAGCTCAGGGATGCGGAGAGGGAGCGAGGGGGTGGCTGTGGCCGTGGGGGAGCTCGTCGGCGGCGACGGCTGCGTTCGGGCGAGTGAGAGTGAGGAAGCAGAGGAGGGGGAAGAGTTCGGGAGAGAGTGAGAGAGTTCCAGGGGGTGGCATGGCACGCATGGAGGCGTCCAGGGTGTCGAGGTGGAGCGGCAAGCAGGAGGTGGCCGGGGCGTGCGCCGGCATGCGTCGGCCACGCGCCTATGCCTACTGGCGCGAGGAGGAAGGCGACAGGGGGGAGTGGAGATGGGCTGGGCCGGAAGTGTTGGGCCGTCCAGGTGGGCTTCGGTGAGCGCCAGGTAAGTTACAGGTGAGTTTCTGTTCTTTTATTGTTTTTCTGTTTCTGTTTTTATACTTTGCCACTGTTTTTTTCAAATTTAACAAATCCAAAACAGTGCCAAATATCCTCTGAATAATTTATGTTGCTAGATGGACTTTTCCAAAAGCTCATAAAATATTTCAGGGGTATTTGAAATTATATTCTAATTATATGAATATAATTCAAATTCAAATAACTAATGATTTAAATTCAAAGTCCCAAGATTAAGTCCTTAAAAATGTTCAATATTTTCGTTGGGACCAGAACCCTTTGCCAAAATTATCAAACATTTAAGAAGAGCATTTTGGAACAATGAATGGGATTTTAGGGTTTTTGCCCTTCTTTTATTTAGGGTTTTGAGGCTTCCAAATTTCCCCACTTCAAGTTCAAAATTTTAAACATGATGCAAACACTAGGCAGCATCAGAAGCTAGGGATGTGACATTGCGGGCCCGCGCGGCTGCGGGGGAGCCGGCGAGGCGACGTGGAGGCGTGCGGTTGGAGGAGGCGCGCGGCAGGGTGACATGGCAGTGTGTCATTGGTTGGGGCGACGTGGCCGGCGGACGTGTCCGGTCGGGGGCGGACGTGTCCGGCGGCGCGAGGAGAGGGCCTAGGGTTTCGTCTGCGATTTTGATCCGCGAATTTCGGGGGAGGTCTAGTTTTATAGGTAGAGGGAGCTAGGAGAGTCCAAATGAGGAGCGGTTTTCGGCCACGCGATCGTGATCGAACGACCGAGAGCATGGAGGGGAGTTAGATGGGTTTTGGGCCAGTTTGGAAGGGGTGTTGGGCTGCAAAGAGAAGGAGGCTTTTACGGTTACCCGGTTAACCGTTGGAGTATCAAACGACCTCCAAATGGCACGAAACTTGACAGGCGGTCTACCGGTGCTATACCAAGGCCTCTTGGCAAGACTCAGGCCATTCCGAGAACATTTAACACCCACTCACAAAGAGAGGCAAGAAGGGGACGCCGGAGGGCATAGGAGTGCCGGATCGCGAAACGGACAACGGGGAAAAGGCTCGGATGCATGAGACGAACATGTATGCAAAATGAAATGCACATGATGACATGATGAAATGCAACACGCAAGCAAAAGACATGGCAACGACGGCGAATAACTGGCAGACACCTGGCGCATCGAATCCGGGGCGTTACAACACTCCTCCACTAACAAGAGATCTCGTCCCGAGATCTTAGGACCGAGACAGGAGAGAAAAAAAGGGATGAGGAGAAACAAGAACTCAAAAGAAGAAGCAAAGAATCGAGAGCACTCTAGAATAAGAGAGGGACGACAAGAATGACGAGAATCGAAAGATCACGGAAACAGATAGACTATGAAACCACCCGTTCTAACCGGAGTGGTTAGGATGAGAAAAGAAACGAATAAGACTGAAAGGATTTAGGCAGCACTCCGGCTGAACATGGAGAAATAGAACATGAACTTCACAAGATGGGATGACACTTGACGAGATGAACAATACAATGCCTCCGGAAGAATTGAAAGAATTGAATGAAAAGAACTTAGAAGGATTGAATTGAGTTGTTGAGAAAATCAACAACGAAAAGAATAAGCGTGTTGTGGACTTACGGATAACATCTCAGAAATTATGGTGTGATAACCAGCCGCAAACGGAAATGATTGGATAACTTAGAAGAACGAAGAAAAGCAAAACTCCACTTCAGAAGAAAATGAAGAATTACTTGCGCTTCGAGACGCGAGCAGAAAAGATATTTGAACTCCTTCTATAAGAATCTTGATGAACTCTTGAAGGATGAATTAAACCATGAAGAACCACCATGAAGAACTCCGGTAACAAAAGAATGATGAGATAAAATGAAGGATGAAAGAATAAGATTAAAGCCTTGCGGTGATTTAGATGGAGGTTCCGACAAAATAGCCGAGGAAAATTTGAACTCCGGAAAAGAAAAGATGAAAACACTTGAACTAGAATTTATTCATCAAGAACAAACTCCGAAGGAAGGGATTAATCACTTTGAGGAAATAAGAATAAGATTTATTGTATGCTTATCCTTCATCAAATTAAATTGATGACAAGCAATGGATTTTATCATACTACTTATTCTTCTTGAAAGGATTGAGAAGCGACATATCGCAAACTTGAGAAGGTCTTCACGAACCACCGGTATGATTGGAAAGAACGAATGGATTAAAATGATAATCAAAGAAAAAGAATCTTGAATGAACCACCGTAAGAATTCAAAAATGATTGATGAAAGAGACTTAATCATTGGGAAGAATTAGAAGAACAAAATATGCTCGAGGGGAATTAGATGCAAAATAACAAAGAGATCATGAGCTGATTAAAGAACACTTGAACGAAGCACCGGGATAAATAGAGAATGGTAGCTTAAATGATGAGGGCAAAGAATTCTTCTGGAATGACGGCCTCCGGTGAAAAGAAATGGGAGATCAACTTCTGACATTCTCCAGATGGGTAAGAAAAGAATATCTGATAATTGGAATAATTCGCGAGGATAACATGAAACTAGAACCATGAATCTTTGAGAGGACGGATATGATTTAGAGGAAAAGTCTTCTTCGGTCTTGAAATGACGATGAGAATCACCACCAAAATTACTGAGATACTCTGGCAGAATGGAAAGCAGAGAGATTGAGCCAACAATGGAATGAATTTGAATGAGATCTTGGAAAAGCATCTGACTGATGAAATTCATTCTTACGTCACACTTGAAAAGAATTGAGAATAGCTCCAAGAAAATTAGAAGAGTCGGGAAAGATCCTGGGAAAAGACCTGTGGGTTAGGGCCCACTAAAGAGAATACACCGTTGAAAAGGGATGTCGAACAGATAGATGGTGTACCGGAACAATTGAAATATTCGAATGAGCTGACAACCTCGAATTAATTCAAACACAGGCGAATCTTCTGAGATGACTTGAACACTCCGGAAGGATAAACTGGCGAGAGGAGAACGAGCAAGGAGAACACTTGAGCTGAGGGAAAGAATATAATCACTACCGAAAAACTTGACTTGAATCCACCGGAAAAGAAAAAGAGATGATGAATGTCAAACGAGACGAGAATTCACTGATTGAAATAATTGATGGAAGACTGAAGAGACTCCACACTAATGAGGTTGATTGTCGAGAGAGACTCAGACTCCAGGAAGAAAAAGGGTGGGAGGGTGGGAAAACAAAGGCAACTTGGAAGGGGAAACCGACGAATATCTTGAAGAGAAAACACCGGTTGAAATCATTGAGGGGAGAGAGCAAAAACTTCGCACGAGTAGGATGGATACTCGATTATGGACTTCGGTTTCAAGAAGAAGAAGAAGGGTGGGCGGGTGGGAAAGAAAACAACTGCGGATTAAGCTCAGATATGAAGAGGCTCTTGTCGACTTGACGAGAAATGCACCGGATGAAAAGAGCTGAGGAACAACGATCGGAAAACCAACTGCGTGATCCTAAAGAAAAATTTGAAGGGGAAGAGGAGTAATTCAAAACACCTATGTCAAGATTCCTTACCAGAGCGACGAAGGGGCAGAAGAGTAAAAAGAATTCCTACTCTCCGATATAACTAGACTCCGAAAAACATTTTTCTTCTAGACTCAACAACGGCCAAACTACACGATCAATCAAGGGGGCTCCTAGGGTCGGTCGAGGCTCTGATACCAACTTGTCACGCCCAATATGCGAACCCTATCCAAAAGGAACTCGAAGGTCCCACCAAGGATAGACCCACATATTGAAACGCTTTTGCAAGGTGGATATCATTACATCAACATTACATAATAGATGGGAATACATACATAAGGCATACAATGCCACACGAATACAACATCACAATACAAGAGAGCATTATCCGACTACGGATGAAACACAAACAGAAACTCAAACGACATCCACCCTACTAGCCCAGGCTGCCGACCTGGAACCTATCCCTGATCGAAGAAGCAGAAGAAGAACTCAACGCAAACAAGCATCGCTCTCGCATCATGATCATCGCATGAACCTGTACCTGCAACTGTTGTTGTAGTAATCTATGAGCCACGAGGACTCAGCAATCCCATTACCATGGGTATCAAGACTAGCAAAGCTTAATAGGAAAGGAAGGGGGTAAAGTGGTGAGGCTGCAGAAGCGACTAAGCATGATATGGTGGCTAACATACGCAAATCAGAGCGAGAAGAGAACAAGCGGAACGGTCGTCAACTAGTAATGATCAAGAAGTGATCCTGAACCCCTACTTACGTCAAACATAACCCAGAAACCGTGTTCACTTCCCGGACTCCGCCGAGAAGAGACCATCACGGCTACACACGCGGTTGATGCGTTTTAGTTCGGATCTGGTGTCAAGTTATCTACAACCGGACATTAACAAATTCCCATCTGCCAATAACCACAGGCACGGCTTTCGAAAGATTATACCCTACAGGGTTGTGCCAACTTAGCCCATGACAAGCTCTCGTGATCAACGAAGGAATAGACCTTCTCCCAGGAAGACCCGATCAGACTCGGAATCCCGGTTTACAAGACATTTCGACAATGGTAAAACAAGACCAGCAAGACCGCCCGATGCGCCGACAATCCTGATAGGAGCTGCACATATCTCGTTCTCAGGGCAACACCGGATAAGCTAAGCGTACAGGAACCGACGTAACCCAAGTTGCCAAGGGATGGCCCAGCACGGTGCTCTAGTTTGGACCAACACTTAGACAAGCACTGGCTCGGGGGGGCTGTAATAAAGATGACTCTCGGGATGCGTGACTCCCAAGGGAAAAAGGGCTAGGTGAGGCAAATGGTAAAATCAAGGTTGGGCCTTGCTGGAGGAGTTTTATTCAAAGCAAACTGTCAAGGGGGTCCCATAAATCACCCGACCGCGTAAGGAACGCAAAATCCGGGAACATAACACCGGTATGACGGAAACTAGGGCGGCAAGAGTGGAACAAAACACCAGGCAAAAGGCCGAGCCTTCCACCACTTACCAAATATATAGATTCATTAATAATATAAGAGATATTGTGATATCCCAACCAAAATCCTATTCACCATGGAGCAATCTTCAACTTCACCTGCAACTAGCAACGCTATAAGAGGGGCTGAGCAAAAGCGGTAACATAGCCAAACAACGGTTTGCATAGGAAAGGTGTCAAAGGTTAGAGGTTCATGGCAATTTGAGATGGCTTGATAAACAGGTGATAGGTAGCGCAGCATAGCGAAAGAACGAAGCAACTAGCATAGCAATAATAGTAGTGAGATCCAGGGTAGCGGTCATCTTGCCTGAAATCCCGCTAGGAAGAAGAACGAGTCCATGAAGAAGACGAACGGATGAAGCCGAACCAAGCGTAGACGAACGAATCCTCATGATCGCAACGTAACAGGAACTATCGAAAAGAAGCACACAACATAGTAAACACACCACACATAGACAAGACATGATGCACAACAAGCATCATGCAAGACAAGACTACATGAAGCTACTCATGGTAAAAGATGATGCAAACAAGAGCAACACATCAAGGCAAGTTTAAATGAGGTCGGGAACAACATTTAACAATTCCGGTAAGTCCTCATATGCATATTTTGAAATTGGTACAGATCTGAATAAACCTTATGTTCAAGTTGTAAAACAGCAAGTTAAGATGCACAAGGATGATCTACACGAGATTCTAGTCAAGTTACATATAAAGTTCATTAATTCGGAGCTACGGCCTAGAAAATATGAGCAAAACAAGTTAAACATAGCATTGATGCGAAATGCACCCAAACATCAAGCAAACACCTCAAAACAAGGATGCAACATGATAATATGAAACTACATGCAAAACCAAGCAAGTTTCATATAGAGCACACTCAAAACGGAGCAACGGTTCAACACATGCACTCTATACAAGTTTGAAGGACAAGCTGTCCAAAACAGCAACTAGGCATATTGCAAGCATCAAAACAACATGCTAAAGCATCTCACCATAATAACAAAAGGCATGGGCACGATGTACAGGTAAAGCATTACAAAACATGAACACTGAGCTATCTCCATAAATCACTAGAACATGCTCAAACACACATGGTAAGATTGCAAGTCATAACAATTTCAGACTTTGCAGAAAATAACATCACGATGCAATGTTCAGAGCTAGCAAACAACATGTTACAGGAACTTATAATGACAAACAAAGGCATGGCATGAATCTGCTAATTGCATAGATCAAAAGTCCCTTACTGACCATAAGCCAAAAGGGATCAGAAAATATGATGGCACCCACGTAAACATAGCAAGTTATTATACAGATTCAAACATGGCAGAAACAGAATTATGAAGGCATGTAAATGATCTTGTGCAACTCACGACAGAGCAATACATGGCATGACAAGGCACCCAACAGTAATAAGGCATGTTTGTGGAGCTAAGCATGGCAATAGCAAGGTCATAGGATGCATGGATCACTATCAAAACACATGCGAACAAGTGAACTTAATGTAAACAGGCTGACAGCAACATTATGAAGCAACTTTGGAGCAAGATATGAACAAGGTACAGCAAGCTATAAATGCAACCAGGGGCATGGATGAATCGAGCACATCATGTAGATCAAAACATGTTTATAGGACATCTCCAGATTATGCATAGAATAATTAGTGGCAACATGTTTAGATAGCATCACAAAATAACAGATTCAGCCTAGCAAAACAGCAACATCATGAACACTACTTAACAAGTTTGATTCACTCACCACAAGTCATTGCATGACAAGATAAGCATAGCATCATCAAGAAGACATGTTTATGGAACAAACCAAGTCAAGAACAAGTCTATAGCATGCAAGGATCAACTATAGCAACCTCGGCCAAATTGAATAACAAGTAAACAATCTGCCAGGAAACATTTTGAAGCAAAAGTAGAGCCCTCAAATGACATGCTAGGCTACTCCATAATTTCAACAAAGGGCATGAATGGATAGACAATAACCAAATGTTCAAAACACCCTTACTGAAGTATCTCAAAATATGCATGGATCTCTCTGTAGCAACATGTTTATATGGCATCAAAATAACAGCAGAACATGGACAAATCAGCAACATCACGATGCCTAGTTTGCATGCTTGTGCTAGTCACCACGTTGATCACAAAAATACACGGTAAGCACCTCTGTAAAGAAGACATGGCATAGTTCAAAACACCTGAAGACATCAACCTCATAGGATGCACACATCAATCATTGCAAAAATGACAAAAGAGCTCGTTCTGATAACACACAGCAGAAAACATTATGAAGCACTCTTACAACGATCATTCAGGCATCAAGATGATCTCAAATGAATATGACGCAATATAATGAAATGATGTACTCGTTGAGTCTAACAATTTGACATATTACACGCACGAAACGGAGCTACGGATGCAGAGATACGGAATGACGAACATGGCATAAAAATGTCAGATATCTGGGACTTGGCAGTTTTCAAAAAAAAAACAGATGGGCGTCGTATAGCTAAACGTTGCACTGAGCGGGGCATAGCGGGCGCTCACCATGGGCCACTGGGCCGGTCGGGGTGGTCGGGTTGGGCCGAGGAGATGGGCCAGCAGGGGTGCACGGCCCACGTGGGCGACAGGCGGAGGCGGCCGGATCGGGCTCCTCCCGATCCGCTGCGGCGACGGCGCGGCGCGGGTCCGGCGAGGTGGAGGCGGAAG